>NC_069499.1:1086706935-1086989435 GCF_027579735.1 Bombina bombina | reverse complement strand
AAGCTGGGGAATGGGTAGTAAAGGCGTTGTCTATCGTTTTAAACAATAACAATTTTAGTGTTGTCTTTCCCTTTAAATATATATATAATAATAAATGTATTTTTATTTTGCTCCTAAACCTAGGTTTACTTGAATACTCTGACACAAGTAATAATGAATGACACTTTGTCCGTTGCCTAAAAACGGGTGAGTTAAAAGCAAGGTGCACAATTATTTATGATAAATAAAGGGGCATGTGAGAATCCAGCAAGAAGTTAATTAATTTTATTTTATGTTGGAGATAAACAGGAAATTAATCACATATAAATCTAGCTTTACCCTTCATTAATATGTGGGTGTGAACAGATCCAGCTTGTTTGAAATTCTCTTGTTTACAGTAACAGTCATATCTTCCTTACATGTTTATTTTGTGATAAGTAAAGTTAATTGAATGCTTGATAAAGGCTGCTGGAACCATCTAGCCTCTGCCACTTTTTCTGCTTGCTGATAAATTCTTTCTCTTCCCTTAAAGGGACAGTAAAGCCACTTTTTCTTTGTTGTATCTAAGGAAGGGCATTTAAATAAATATGTTTTTGTAAAATGTATATTTTCATTATATGTGTATATATATATATATATATATATACTGTATATATATATATATATATATATATATATATATATATATATATATATATATATATATATATATATATATATATATATATATATATATATATATTCCTATAAAGCACTTTTCACCATTTAAACAGTAGGAGTCATGGTTATCAGGCGGTTAGCTTTCATTCCTCAGGATCCAGGTGCACACAAACAAATACTTTCAGTTAGTATCAAAATAAAAGTAAACTGCTTTAAGGTAACCTTTTTTCATGTAAAAATATATTTCATGTGGTTAAATAGTGCTCTTTTATATGCATGACAGAAATATTAAAGCCCCTTTAAGTATGAGTGAAGTTGTGTTTGTTTGCATGCCAATACAATACAAATACATTTATTTTAAAATATTTATTTTATATTTTTAACCTTTTTTTCATAAATAATTATGGGAAGTGTTTTTAAAATAAATGAAGGGAAAAAAATCATCTCACCTTCACTGTCTTCATATTCCTGGTAAATACATTGTGTACAGAAACCATGTAAAGTGAAACTGAAAGAATTGACAGGAAGGCAGACATTTGGTTTTAGCCTAATAAAATAATCCTATAATGTCCATATTAAAATCCAGGAGATATAGTAGTGGACTAGAATCTAGAATATATAGGTAGAGTGTAAGTTCTATGCAACATAACTTCCACTTATGTAAGTCTTGCATTTTAAATATAAAATATAAAATATAAAATAGTATAGAAAATCAAACAGATCCCAGCACTAGAATCAAGAATATATTTATTATACACAAACAATATATCTAGAGCATTAACATGAAAAAAATAAAAATAAAGAGGGGCCCCAAACATTCACACATACAGTGGGGAAAAAAAGTATTTAGTCAGACACCAATTGTGCAAGTTCTCCCACTTAAGAAGATGAGAGAGGCCTGTAATTTTCATCATAGGTATACCTCAACTATGAGAGACAAAATGTGGAAACAAATCCAGAAAATCACATTGTCTGATTTGGAAAGAATTTATTTGCAAATTAAGGTGGAAAATAAGTATTTGGTCACCTACAAACAAGCAAGATTTCTGGCTCTCACAGACCTGTATCTTCTTCTTTAAGAGGCTCCTCTGTCCTACACTCATTACCTGCATTAATGACACCTGTTTGAACTTGTTATCAGTATAAAAGACACCTGTTCACAACCTCAAACAGTCACACTCCAAACTCCACTATGTTGAAGACCAAAGAGCTGTCGAAGGACACCAGAAACAAAATTGTAGACCTGCACCAGGCTGGAAAGACTGAATCTGCAATAGGCAAGCAGCTTGGTGTAAAGAAATCAACTGTTGGTGCATTAATTAGAAAATAGAAGACATACAAGACCACTGATAATCTCCCTCGATCTGGGGCTCCATGCAAGATCTCACCCCGTGGTGTCAAAATGATCACAAGAACGTTTAACAAGCATCCCAGAACCACACGAGGGGACCTAGTGAATGACCTGCAGAGAGCTGGGACCAATGTAACAAAGGCTACCATCAGTAACACACTACGCTGCCAGGGATTCAGATCCTGCAGTGCCAGACAAGTCCCCCTGCTTAAGCCAGTACATGTCCGGCCCATCTGAAGTATGCTAGAGAGCATTTGGATGATCCAGAAGCGGATTGGGAGAATGTCATATGGTCAGATGAAACCAAAGTAGAACTATTTGGTAGAAACACAACTTGTCGTGTTTGGAGGAGAGAGAATGCTGAGTTGCAACCAAAGAACACCATACCTACTGTGAAGCATGGGGGTGGCAACATCATGCTTTGGGGCTGTTTCTCTGCAAAGGGAACAGAACGACTGATCCGTGTACATGAAAGAATGAATGGGGCCATGTATCGTGAGATTTTGAGTGCAAACCTCCTTCCATCAGCAAGGGCATTGAAGATGAAACGTGGCTGGGTCTTTCAGCATGACAATGATCCCAAACACACCACCCGGGCAACAAAGGAGTGGCTTCGTAAGAAGCATTTCAAGGTCCTGGAGTGGCCTAGCCAGTCTCCAGATCTCAACCCCATAGAAAACCTTTGGAGGGAGTTGAAAGTCTGTGTTGGCCAGCGACAGCCCCAAAACATCACTGCTCTAGAGGAGATCTGCATGCAGGAATGGGCCAACATACCAGCAACAGTGTGTGACAACCTTGTGAAGACTTACAGAAAACGTTTGACCTCTGTGATTGTCTGGATTGTCTGATTGTCTGGATTTGTTTCCACATTTTGTCTCTCATAGTTGAGGTATACCTATGATGAAAATTACAGGCCTCTCTCATCTTCTTAAGTGGGAGAACTTGCACAATTGGTGGCTGACTAAATACTTTTATCCCCACTGTACAACAGGCCACATACAGACTAGGTAAGGGCTTATTTGGGTACTATGAAAAAGCCCTCCCCTATAGCAAAGAAAGGATGTTTATCTTGCATGAATTGTGCACAATGTCACTGCATGCAACAAGGTAATGTTGTGACGCATCCACACTCTGTTAAGCGGATACCGATAAGAGATAGATTTACCTGTAGTTCAAAATTAATTATATATGTGATTAGATCCACAGGTGTGTGAGGGGGGGTGGGGTCTAGATGATGTGAGAGCAGGGATCACACAAACTAGGCTGACAACCTGTTGGAAAAGTAAAAGTTGTTTTATAATATCACTTAAAAATGATGAAATACAGGGTGGAAAGTGAGGCAGCAGGATAGAGGCTACTAGTTTTAAGACTGTAAAGCAGGATATTGGGACCTCTGAAAATATCACAAAAGGACTGGAATATGGCAGTTACACAAGAGCACACTGTTCACCAAATGTAACTGTCAGCTGCATGGAATAATCATGCTAATGAGTAATGTGTGTGTTGATGATAGGGAGAAGTTGATGATAGAGAGAAGTTGATGAGTTCATTAAAATTCTTTACTTCATCATGAAGTGCAAGTGAAAGCAAAAACCACCCTTCTATATTCTGAAATATATATTATTCACAGTTGTTGAAGTAGGAGGCCAGGTGGAAATCACTGAATGTCTGCATTAATGCCATCAGACATAGTCCCAATCAGCATGTACAAACATATATTGCATAATACAGACATGCTGAGTCTCTCTGTACGCAAATATAAAAAAATCCAAAAGTATAGCAGCACCACCTGTAAAATAAGATCTTCTTTATTTAACAAATTACTTCATACAAAAATAGTATTTTGATGTCTTATTTTACTGGTGGTGTTGCTATTTTTTTGGATTTTTTTTTATTTCTTGTGATAATAAAGAGGAACCCTGGTAGCTTACACACAATATAAAGACACATACATGTTGGAATTTTTTATTTTTTTGTTCTTAAATATATTATCATAACATAGTTGTAGAAGGTATTTTTTCTGTTTTTCTTTCCTCTAGTTATCTCACAGTTATGTCCTAGTCTCTCCCCAGGGTTTCCTGGGATCACCCAAACCCTATCTAAGAATCCCTCCCCAGATGCCCCACCCCTGTCTGAGACAACCTAAATTCTCCCCTGGGATCACTCAACCCCCTTTCCTAGGGTCAGATAAATTCCTCTCTTGTACACCAAGTCCCAGGTTTAAATATTCATTAGTTGGCATGTATGTTTTCTCATAGATAATAAAGAGAAAAATGTCAGGGTTTTGCTGAGTAGCATTATATATATATATATATATATATATATATATATATATATATATGTTGTGTTGGAAGAGAAAGAGAGAAGATTCGGCGCTAGGTGTCCCCCCCGAGAAGTATTTTGTTTGTAACGTGAATGAATGAACTGGCTGCCCTTATACCTGAAATAAGGGCAATTGCAGGGTCCCCACCCTGCACTGTCCTATTTCGATTTATAGAGAGAACTATTGGTGGGAAGAGCGGTATTGAGGCGCACTGTTCATAAGAATAATAACCAATGTATTATTAATATTGGTGTCAGAGGAGTGGGTATAATGCAAACAATCAGAATTTAATGATGTAGATAGTTCTATATGGTATATATAGTACAAATATTTGTACCAGCAGCGTCTGATTGAGTAAACCCAAAAATGTTTGCTATTTATATAATGTATAGGTATAGGATGGGGTACCTGCCAAGTCAGAATAACAAACTAAAAAATATACCTTCCTTCACAGTTCAAAATATGGATACACATTTAGTATAGCATAATAAAATGAAGTACACAAAGATTCACAGGTGTTCTTAGTCCCAAAAAGTCCAGTAGATATATGTAGAGTTAATGAATATAAAATAATAATAAATACAAATTTCTCTGTCTAATCCTTATGTTGTAAGTAAATGCCCACTTACTAGATGAGACCTCAATCCTATGAGGTAAGTGGGAAGCGTCTTTGGTAGATACAATTGTCCCCCAGCAATCTGGAACCTCTGCTTCTCTGCCTCTTAGGTGTAGTCAGAAACACTGCTTTTCTGCTTCTTTAGTATGGTAGAGATTCCTTTCTCCCTCCTTCCAAATGGCTTAGATATTCACTCAGCTCCCAGTAGTCCGTGATGTGGAATACCTGTGAAGAGCTTTGCAAGACATCCGCCCTCTCGACTCCTAATACTTCATCCCGATGATGGACTTCCGACTTCAGCCGATGATGGATTTCTTCAGCCGCCGCTTGGATCCAGACTTCAGCCCGAGGATGGACGTCACTCTTCAGCCCCCCGCTTGGGCTTGGATCAAGACATCGGAGGCTCTTCTGGACAGATCGGGACCCGGTGAGGTGAAGACAAGGTAGGGAGATCTTCAGGGGCTTAGTGTTAGGTTTATTTAAGGGGGGTTTGGGTTAGATTAGGGGTATGTGGGTGGTGGGTTGTAATGTTGGGGGGGGTGTATTGTATGTGTTTTTTTTACAGGCAAAGAGCTGAATTCTTTGGGGCATGCCCCGCAAAGGGCCCTGTTCAGGGCTGGTAAGGTAAAAGAGCTTTGAACTTTTTTTAATTTAGAATAGGGTAGGGCATTTTTTTATTTTGAGGGGCTTTGATATTTTATTAGGGGGCTTAGAGTAGGTGTAATTAGTTTAAAATTGTTGTAATATTTTTCTAATGTTTGTAAATATTTTTTTATTTTTTGTAACAGTTCTTTTTTATTTTTTGTACTTTAGTTAGTTTATTTCATTGTAGTTATTTGTAGATATTTTATTTAAATAATTTATTGATAGTGTAGTGTTAGGTTTAATTGTAGATAATTGTAGGTATTGTATTTAATTAATTTATTGATAGTGTAGTGTTAGGTTTAATTGTAGATAATTGTAGGTAGTTTATTTAATTTATTTATTGATAGTGTAGTGTTAGGTTTAATTGTAACTTAGGTTAGGATTTATTTTACAGGTAATTTTGTAATTATTTTAACTATTTTAGCTATTAAATAGTTCTTAACTATTTAATAGCTATTGTACCTGGTTAAAATAAATACAAAGTTACCTGTAAAATAAATATAAATCCTAAAATAGCTATAATATAATTATAATTTATATTGTACCTATATTAGGATTTATTTTACAGGTAAGTATTTAGCTTTAAATAGGAATAATTTATTTAATAAGAGTTCATTTATTTCGTTAGATTTAAATTATATTCAACTTAGGGGGGGTGTTAGTGTTAGGGTTAGACTTAGCTTTAGGGGTTAATACATTTATTAGAATAGCGGTGAGCTCCAGTCGGCAGATTAGGGGTTAATGTTTGAAGTTAGGTGTCGGCGATGTTAGGGAGGGCAGATTAGGGGTTAATACTATTTATTATAGGGTTAGTGAGGCAGATTAGGGGCTAATAACTTTATTATAATAGCGGTGTGGTCCGCTCGGCAGATTAGGGGTTAATAAGTGTAGGCAGGTGGAGGCGACGTTGTGGGGGGCAGATTAGGGGTTAATAAATATAATATAGGGGTCGGCGGTGTTAGGGGCAGCAGATTAGGGGTACATAGGGATAATGTAAGAAGCGGCGGTTTACGGAGCGGCAGATTAGGGGTTAAAAAAAATATGCAGGGGTCAGCGATAGCGGGGGTGGCAGAATAGGGGTTAATAAGTGTAAGGTTAGGGGTGTTTAGACTCGGGGTACATGTTAGAGTGTTAGGTGCAGACGTAGGAAGTGTTTCCCCATAGACAACAATGGGGCTGCGTTAGGAGCTGAACGCGGCTTTTTTGCAGGTGTTAGTTTTTTTTCAGCTCAAACAGCCCCATTGTTTTCTATGGGGGAATCGTGCACGAGCACGTTTTTGAAGCTGGCCGCGTCCGTAAGCACCGCTGGTATCGAGAGTTGAAGTTGCGTTAAATATGCTCTACGCTCCTTTTTTGGAGCCTAACGCAGCCATTCTGTGAACTCTCAATACCAGCGGTATTTAAAAGGTGCGGCCAGAAAAAAGCCAGCGTTAGCTACGCACCCCTTTGGCCGCAGAACTCTAAATCTAAGCGCAAGAAAATAAAGAAAATTTGATAATAGGAATAAATTAGAAAGTTGCTTAAAATTGCATGCTCTTTCTGAATCCTGAAAGAAAAAATGTGGGTTCAGTGTCCCTTTAACATTTCACAAAGGAGTCATTTTTTTTTACTTTTCAACTAAAAATTGCTTCAAAATCTGCATAACAATTTTGTATTTAGTGTCCTTAAAATGTATTTTTGTGGTTTACAAGTCATGACAACAGAGAGGTACATAAAATATAGAGCCAGGTAATTCTTACTGTATAAAACAAAAGCTGCATAACTGCATTTCTAGAGTGAGAAGAGACCTTTGGTTGTCAAAGCACTACATTAACTCCTTGAGTGCTAATGACGGCTCTGAGCCGTCACCGAGCTTCCCACTCTGGTGCTAATGATGGCTCAGAGCCGTCGCTAGCACTCTCCCAACTTGAGGGAGATCTGGGGGCACCCACCCGCTCCTACCCCGGCGATCGGTGCTGCATAATGAAAGGCATCGATAGGGCTTCCGTTTTGCGTGGTGACGTCACGCGCAATAAACGTGATGACGTCACCGCGCAACTTTATTTAACATTAACAATGTTAAATATAGGAGCTGGGGCCATGCTGCTTAGAAGCCTGTATCTCAGGCATCTAAGCAGCTACACCCCTCGCCTAACCTTTCCAACGGTGTAAGTCTTGGGGATCTGAAATAAATTAAAAAAAAGTAAAAAAAAAATATTTAAAAAAATATTAAATAAAAAACCCTTTAAGAAAACCTTAGCACCCAGGTGGGAAAGTGCTTAGCACTCAAAGGGTTAAAGAGTAATACGTAAATGTAATAATCTCATAGCAGATATAGTAACAGGTTAACCATTAACAAACTCAAATTTTATCTGTCGCAGGTATAGAGATCTTGGGTCTATTGCACAACGAGAATAAAGAAAAAAAAAATATATTTTTTTTATTCAATACAGGAATATCCATTAAAAAAAACAATTGACTGCAACACATTTGAAAATATTCGCTTTAAAATGGAACAGAGACAATGTATCATGCTACTTTAACCCCTTAAGGACCAAGGCCATTTTTCAATTTCTTTCCTTGAAGGACCAGGGCTATTTTTAAATTTCTGCGGTGTTTGTGTTTAGCTGTAATTTTCCTCTTACTCATTTACTGTACCCATACATATTATATACCGATTTTCTCGCCATTAAATGGACTTTCTAAAGATACCATTTTTTTCATCATATCTTATCATTTACTTTAAAAAAATGATAAAATATTAGGAAAAAATGGAAAAAAACACACTTTTTCTAACTTTGACCCCCACAATCTGTTACACATCTACAATCACCAAAAAACACCCATGCTAAATAGTTTCTAAATTTTGTCCTGAGTTTAGAAATACCCAATGTTTACATGTTCTTTGCTTTTTTTGCAACTTATAGGGCCATAAATACAAGTAGCACTTTGCTATTTCCAAACCACTTTTTTTCAAAATTAGCGCTAGTTACATTGGAACACTGATATCTTTCAGGAATCCCTGATTAACCCTTGACATGTATATATTTTTTTTTAGAAGACATCCCAAAGTATTGATCTAGGCCCATTTTGGTATATTTCATGCCACCATTTCACCACCAAATGCAATCAAATAAAAAAAATTGTTCACTTTTTCCCAAATATTTTCACAAACTTTAGGTTTCTCACTGAAATTATTTACAAACAACTTGTGCAATTATGGGATAAATGGTTGTAAATGCTTCTCTGGGATCCCCTTTGTTCAGAAATAGCAGACATATATGACTTTGGCGTTGCTTTTTGGTAATTAGAAGGCCGCTAAATGCCACTGCGCATCACACGTGTATTATGCCCAGCAGTGAAGGGGTTAATTAGGGAGCATGTAGGGAGCGTCTAGGGTTAATTTTAGCTTTAGTGTAGTGTAGTAGACAACCCCAAGTATTGATCTAGGCCCATCTTGGTATATTTCATGCTACCATTTCACCGCTAAATGCGATCAAATAAAAAAAAACGTAAAATTTTTCACAATTTTAGGTTTCTTACTGAAATTATTTACAAACAACTTTTCAAAGTATGGCATAAATGATTGTAAATGCTTCTCTGGGATCCCCTTTGTTCAGAAATAGCAGACATATATGGCTTTGGTGTTGCTTTTTGGTAATTATAAGGCCGCTAAATGCTGCTGCGCATCACATGTGTATTATGGCTAGCAGTTAAGGGGTTAATTAGGGAGCTTGTAGGGAGCTTGCAGGG
This sequence comes from Bombina bombina, assembly GCF_027579735.1. Taxonomy (NCBI): domain Eukaryota; kingdom Metazoa; phylum Chordata; class Amphibia; order Anura; family Bombinatoridae; genus Bombina; species Bombina bombina. The sequence continues at coordinate 1,086,980,129 of NC_069499.1, read as the reverse complement.
TTAATTTTAGCTTTAGTGTAGAGATCAGCCTCCCACCTGACACATCAGACCCCCTGATCCCTCCCAAACAGCTCCCTTCCCTCCCCCACCCCACAATTGTCCCCGCCATCTTAAGTACTGGCAGAAAGTCTGCCAGTACTAAAATAAAAGGTATATTTAAAATTTAAAAAAAAAAATTGTATTGCATATTTACATATGCAGCTGTGTAGGACCCCCCTTAGCCCCCAACCTCCCTGATCCCCCCCAAACAGCTCTCTAACCCTTCACCTCTACCTTACTGGGAGCCATCTTGGTTACTGGCAGCTGTCTGCCAGTACCCTGTTTTCAAATACAAATGTGTTTTTTTTTATTTTTTTTTATTTTTTCTGTAGTGTAGCTTCCCCCCCCCCCTCCCACAGACCAATTACCCACCCGCTCCCAGATCTCTTAGATTTACTTTTGTTGGGGATTTTATCCCCCCTTACTGCCACTCATATAGCATGTATTTGCTGTAGTGTAGCGGTTCCCACCCGCTCCCTCCCCGTGCACGCGCCCGCCCGCCACCCCCTGTGCACGCGCACGCTCCCGTGCGCGCTCCCAACTATCCCGCCCCCGATCCCACCCCCTCTCTCTTCAGTTTTTCATTGATGGCCGCCCACCCGCCTCCCACGGTCAGCTCCCACCCACCAACGATTGCGGCCATCGATGCCGGTGCAGAGAGGGCCACAGAGTGGCTCTCTCTGCATCGGATGGGGGAAAAAGGTTATTGCAGGATGCCTCGATATCGAGGCATCACTGCAATAACCGTAAAGCGGCTGGAAGCGATCAGGATCGCTTCCAGCCGCTTTAATCCCCAAAGTCGTACAGGGTACGTCGCTGGTCTTTAAAGACCAGGTTGTGTGCGACATACCCTGTACGACTCGTGTCGTTAAGGGGTTAAAGGTCAATAAAGTTTGCATGAGACAGCTACATGCTACATAAACAATTGCTTAGATAGGTGAACAGGCTCTAGCACTAGTTGGCCACAAATGAAAGGAGAGGCTATAAACATGCTCACAAGTTGTTTTTTTTAAGGGGTTTGTCTCCGGACTTTTCTTGATTTCCAAAACCCTACAATTTATATTAATAACAAAACACATCTCAGTGCCTTTAAAACAGCTACTTTATATTTAGATATTTTGTAATATAGCTGTTAATCACTAATTTTAAGTGTAGATAAGAAACACAGAATTATTGTATATAAAATTAGCAAATCTATGCAAGTATCCCTTGCTTTTTCCCAGAAGTACTCTGTATACATTGCTACCATGGATCTCTGGGTACGATATGCAAATTAGATATACAAAATATTGCTACATCCACCCCATAAAGGGGATTGCTGAGTTTAAAACAGTACTTTAAAGCAAAAAGCGTGAGATATTGTATATCCAAATTTGCATATCTTACCCAGAGCTCCCTGGTGCATTAGAACAATGTTTAAATAGTACTTCTGGGGAAAAGCAAGTGGAGATACTTGCCTAGATTTCCTTATTTTCTATACAATAATTCTGTCTCTTACTTTTATGAAATGGAAGATTTTAAACTCATACTTTTATCTCCACCATAACTCAAATGAGTATTAATTTATATTATAGATACAGACACACGCAATGTACATATAAACTGTATGAGTAAGTGGAGCACTACCATTATGTTTTCATTTTTAAACATTATTATATCCCTTTATTGCAGCACAAAATTATATCACTGTGCTCACAAACACTGCACTTGATGATGAGTCCTTTTGCAATATATTACACATGCAGAATTTCTAGTAATCACTGTGCAGATTGCATAATGCGTTCTTGTTTTCACTGTGCACCTAACATAACAGCCTGTCACTGTTTCTATTCCGTGGTTTAACAGCAGAGCATGCAAGGTGTCCTGTCTGCACTCATAATGGGAATGTGATTGGCATAAATTCTTACAGCTGCTTTGTATTATCACCATTTAGTCAGCTCCCATCAGCTGCTGGCAGAACAGGTGTCCAGATCGCTTTGTGACTCACCTCATACACAAAGAATCAGGAATGGAATTTAGCTGCAAATTTCTTTTCCTTTTCTTAACACATTTTTCTCTTTAACCCTTCCTTTGCTTGGTTCAAAGCCTTAGAAGAGTTAAGGAACACACTGTCTTAGAAGAACACTAGCTAGGGCCCCCACTTAGCTGGTGACTGGGCTGTTTATCTTCTTCTGAGCCTGAATACCTTGATCACAGTACTCCTGGGAAAAGATCAAAACTGCTTTACGAATACGTAACAGAAGCAATTACTTGTGCATGAATGGGCACATTGGATCATTGAAAGCACATCCTCCAGACCACAGGATTCCAAGAGTTCTGGAACAAAAGCTTTCAACAGAATATAGTCTTTCAAGTTACTGCAACGCAACCTAACTGATGGCAGATAAATATCTCCTGTATGCAAATGCCTTCATTTATTGTACACATTACTTAAACATATGTCTAAATAAACCACAAGGGGTAATAAATGTGATAAGAAATGCTTCTATTTTTTTTTAAATCATGACTTTATTTAGGAATAGAAGATGACCACATATATGAATATTAACCCCTTAATGACCACAGCACTTTTCCATTTTCTGTCCGTTTGGGACCAAGGCTATTTTTACATTTCTGCGGTGTTTGTGTTTAGCTGTAATTTTCCCCTTACTCATTTACTGTACCCACACATATTATATACTGTTTTTTCGCCATTAAATGGACTTTCAGAATATACCATTATTTTCATCATATCTTATAATTTACTATAAAAAAATTATAAAATATGAGGAAAAAATGGAAAAAAACACTTTTTCTAACTTTGACCCCCAAAATCTGTTACACATCTACAACCACCAAAAAAAACATATGCTAAATAGTTTCTAAATTTTGTCCTGAGTTTAGAAATACCCAATGTTTACATGTTCTTTGCTTTTTTTGCAAGTTATAGGGCCATAAATAAAAGTAGCACTTTGCTATTTCCAAACCACTTTTTTTCAAAATTAGCGATAGTTACATTGGGACACTGATATCTTTCAGAAATCCCTGAATATCCATTGACATGTATATATTTTTTTTTAGAAGACATCCCAAAGTATTGATCTAGGCCCATTTTGGTATATTTCATGCCACCATTTCACCGCCAAATGCGATCAAATACAAAAAATTGTTCACTTTTTCACAATTTTTTTCACAAACTTTAGGTTTCTCACTGAAATTATTTACAAACAACTTATGCAATTATAGCATAAATGGTTGTAAATGCTTCTCTGGGATCCCCTTTGTTCATAAATAGCAGACATATATGGCTTTGGCTTTGCTTTTTACTAATTAGAAGGCTGCTAAATGCGACTGTGCACCACACGTGTATTATGCCCAGCAGTGAAGGGGTTAATTAGGGAGCATGTAGGGAGCTTCTAGGGTTAATTTTAGCTTCAGTGTAGTGTAGTAGACAACCCCAAGTATTGATCTAGGCCCATTTTGGTATATTTCATGCCACCATTTCACCGCCAAATGCAATCAAATTAAAAAAAACGCTAAATTTTTCACAACTTTAGGTTTCTCACTGAAATTATTTACAAACAGCTTGTGTAATTATGGCACAAATGGGGGTCGATCCGATAAAAATCGTCGCCCGCAAAAGTCGGCGACGCCAATATTTGCGCGGGTTTGGTATCCTACATACGGGCGTAACCTAGAAGTTACGCGCGTATATTTCTGCCGTCGCCCGTAGTTTTTTGGGCCATAGGCAGGTATACCAAACCCGCGCAGTTTGGTATCCAATATACAGCATAAGGACTTACGTGGCGAAAATGGAGAAATCTTACTCCATTTTCACCTCGCCACAAAAAGCAGCCGTAAGAAGCCTTACGCTGACTATTGGAGCCCCGTAACTCCCTAAACTGGCTGCTAAAATAAACCTAACACCTAACGCATGCACAATGTCTATCTCCCTGTCAACCGCGATCTGCTAAAATAAACCTAACACCTAACGCATGCGCAATGTCTATCTCCCTGTCAACCGCGATCTGCTAAAATAAACCTAACACCTAACGCATGCGCAATGTCTATCTCCCTGTCAACCGCGATCCCCCGCCGCAATCCATAATAAAGTATTTAACCCCTAAACCGTCGCCATCTACATAAACTAATCCCCTACTGTGAGCCCCTAAAACCACCACCATCTAACTGATCTATCCCCTAATGTGAACCCCTTACACCGCCGCCATCTATATTAAAAATATTAACCCCTAATTTAATCTACCTACCCCGCCGCCAGCTATATTATCTATATTAACCCTAAGTATATTATAGTTAATATAGTTATTACATTATATATATTAACTATATTAACCCTAATTATATTAGGGTTAATATAGTTAATATAGTTACTATAGTATTTATATAAACTATATTAACTCTATCTAACCCTAACACCCCTAACTAAATTCTTATTAAATAAATCTAATTCATATTATAAACTAAAATATTCCTATTTAAATCTAAATACTTACCTATAAAATAAACCCTAAGATAGCTACAATGTAATTAATAATTATATTATAGCTATGTTAAGGTTTATATTTATTTTACAGGTAAATAGTTAATTATTTTAACTAGGTATAATAGCTATTAAATAGTTATGAACTATTTAATAGCTACCTAGTTAAAATAATTACCCAATTACCTGTAAAATAAATCCTAACCTAAGTTACAAATACACCTACACTATCAATAAATTAAATAAACTACAAATATCTATCTAAAAATACAATTAAATAAACTAAATTACAAAAAAAACAAACACTAAATTACAAAAAATAAAAAAAAGATTACAAGATTTTTAAGCTAATTACACCTATTCTAAGCCCCCTAATAAAATAATAAAGCCCCCCAAAATAAAAAAAATCCCTACCCTATTCTAAATTAAAAAAAGTTCAAAGCTCTTTTACCTTACCAGCCCTTAAAAGGGCCTTTTGTGGGGGCATGCCCCAAAGAAAACTGCTCTTTTGCCTGCAAAAAAAAACACAATACCACCCCCCAACATTACAACCCACCACCCACATACCCCTAATCTAACCCAAACCCCCCTTAAATAAACCTAACACTACCCCCCAGAAGATCTCCCTACCTTGTATTCACCCAGCCGGGCCGAACCGATCCAGGCGATGTGTTCCAGCAAGCGGCAGAGAGTCTTCTTCCATCCGGGCGATGTCTTGAAGCAAGCGGCAGAGAGTCTTCTTCCATCGGCGACGTCTTCAAGCAAATTGGCATCTTCAATCTTCTTACTTCGCTCCTCCGCCGCGGAGCATCCTTCCGGCACGACGACTTCCCGACGAATGAGGTTCCTTTAAATGACGTCATCCAAGATGGCGTCTGCCGAATTCCGATTGGCTGATAGGATTCTATCAGCCAATCGGAATTAAGGTAGAAAAATCTGATTGGCTGATTGAATAAGCCAATCAGATTCAAGTTCAATCCGATTGGCTGAACCAATCAGCCAATCGGATTGAACTTGAATCTGATTGGCTGAAAAAGGCCCTTTTCACGGCTGGTAAGGTAAAAGAGCTTTGAACTTTTTTTAATTTAGAATAGGGTAGGGAATTTTTTTTATTTTGGGGGTTTATTATTTTATTAGGGGGCTTAGAATAGGTGTAATTAGCTTAAAAATCTTGTAATCTTTTTTTTATTTTTTGTAATTTGTTTGTTTTTGTAATTTAGTTTAGTTTATTTAATTGTATTTTTAGATAGATATTTGTAGTTTATTTAATTTATTGATAGTGTAGGTGTATTTGTAACTTAGGTTAGGATTTATTTTACAGGTAATTGGGTAATTATTTTAACTAGGTAGCTATTAAATAGTTCATAACTATTTAATAGCTATTATACCTAGTTAAAATAATTAACTATTTACCTGTAAAATAAATATAAACCCTAACATAGCTATAATGTAATTATTAATTATATTGTAGCTATCTTAGGGTTTATTTTATAGTTAAGTATTTAGATTTAAATAGGAATATTTTAATTAATAATATTAATATTAGATTTATTTTAATAAGAGTTTAGTTAGGATGTTAGAGTTAGATAGGGTTATTATACTTAATATATATATAATTATAACGATATTAACTATATGCACCCTAATATAATTAGGGTTAATATAGTTAATATATATAATATAATGACTATATTAACTATATTAACCCTAATATAATTAGGGTTAATATAGTTAATATAGCTGGCGGCGGTGTAGGGGGATTAGATTAGGGGTTAATACATTTATTATAAGTGGCCGCGGTGTAGGGGGATGTAGATTGTAGGCAAAAGAGCAGTTTACTTTGTGACAAAGCCCCGCCAAAAGCCCTTTTAAGGGCTGGCAAAAGAGCTGTTACTTTGGGGCAATGCCACGCAAAAAGCCCTTTTCAGGGCTATTTGTAGGGTTAGACTTAGGTTTAGTGGTAGGGATAGTTTAGTATTTTAGGGGTTAAATAATTTAATATAGATGGCGGCGGGGTAGGGGGATTAGATTAGGGGTTAATAATTTTAAAATAGATAGCGGCGGGGTAGGGGCTCACTTTAGGGGGTAGGTAAGGTAGATGGCGGCGGTGTTAGGGGCTCACTTTAGGGGGTTATAGATTTAATATAGCTGGCAGCGGTTTAGGGGTTAATAACTTTATTAGGTAGTGGCGGTTTAGGGGTTAATACATATTTTATTGTTAGGCTAGTGAGGGGGGATAGTGGATAGAGGGTTATACGTGTCGGGCTATGTTAGGGAGGCGTGTTAGACTTGTCGGGCTATGTTAGGGAGGCGTGTTAGACAGTGCGGGTGATTTAGACTTTAGTCAGGTTTTGTAGGCGCCGGCAGTTTCTAACGTGCCGCAAGTCACTGGCGATGCCAGAAATTTGTACTTGTGCAGATTTCTGGACATCGCTGGTTTGTCAGACTTACGGCACGTTGGCATCTGACGGCGCCATATATGGGATAGCTCGAGTTGCAAGCTGAAACTGCGGGCGACGCGGGTTCCCTCGCTTGCGCCGCAAACTACGATCTATATCGGATCGCGCCCCTGGTTGTAAATGCTTCTCTGGGATCCCCTTTGTTCAGAAATAGCAGACATATATGACTTTGGCGTTGCCTTTTGGTAATTAGAAGGCCGCTAAGTGCTGCTGAGCATCACACGTGTATTATGGCTAGCAGTGAAGGGGTTAATTAGGTAGTTTGTACGGAGCTTGCAGGGTTAATTTTAGCTTTAGTGTAGAGATCAGCCTCCCACCTGACACATCAGACCCCCTGATCCCTCCCAAACAGCTCCCTTCCCTCCCCCACACCACAATTGTCCCCGCCATCTTAAGTACTGGCAGAAAGTCTGCCAGTACTAAAATTAAAGTTTTTTTTAAAAAAAATAAAAAAATTTTTTTTAGCATATTTACATATGCTACTTTGTAGGATTCCCCCCTTAGCCCCCAACCTCCCTGATCCCCCCCAAAACAGCTCTCTAACCCTCCCCCTCTGCCTTATTGGGGCTGCCAGTACCCAGTTTGCAAGAGAAATGTTTTTTTTTTTTTTTTTATGTTCTTTTTCTGTAGTGTAGCTTCCCCCCCACACAGACCAATCCCCCACCCCCTGACTAATGTAGTTTTATATAAATATTGACTACTTTTTAAAACTTTTAATACATCATTTTTCTGTAGTGGAGCGGTTCCCACCCGCTCCCTCCCCGTGCATGCCGCTGCGCCCGCCCCCGCCCTCCCGTGCACGCTCACGCACACGTGCGCACCTCCAATCACCCCTGCCCACGATCCCGCCCCCTCCACATCATCAGGGCCATCGATGGCCGCCACCCGCCTCCGAACCGGCTCCCACCCACCAACGGATTTTAGCTCTCTCTGCACCAGATTGCTAAAAAAGGTTATTGCAGGATGCCTCGATATCGAGGCATCACTGCAATAACCGGAAAGCAACTGGAAGCGAGCAGGATCGCTTCCAGCTGCTTTCCAGACCAAGGACGTACGCCACACGTCCTCGGTCATTAACTGTATTTTTTTTTAGGACGTGTGGCGTAAGTCCTTGGTCGTTAAAGGGACAGTAAAGTCAAAATTAAACTTTCATGATTCAGATAGAGCATTCAATTTTAATCAACTTTCCAATTTACTTCTGTTGTCAAATTTGCTTTGTTCTTTTTGTATCTTTTATTAAACAGTAAAACAAGGTAGGCTCATAAGAGCTCAGGAGTGCGCACATCTATTTAGTACTCTATGGCAGCAGTGTTCTGCAACATTGTATAACAAAACTACAAATAATGTTGCAGAACACTGCTGCCATAGAGTACTAAAGGCCGGTGAGGTATCTCAGTTGGTAAAATGCCCTGACTACTTTTAAATCTGGTTTAAAAGATCCAAGGTCACAGGTTCAAATCCCGGTAGGGCCGACTCAGCCCTACATCTTTCCAAGGTCGATAAAATGAGTACCATTAAATTGGGTAATAATAACAACTATTACTATTCAGCTGACGATTTGGTTAATTCCGAGAGCGAGCGCTGAAAAAATCGCTTTGAGTCCCACTGGGAGAAAGGCGCTATATAAATACTAGTTATTATTATTATATAAAGACACATGCACACTCCTAAGCTCTTATGAGTCTACCTAGTTTTACTCTTCAATAAAAGATACCAAGAAAACAAAACAGAAGTAAATTGAAAAGCTGTTTAAAATTGCATGCTCTATCCAAACAATGAAAGTTTAATTTTGACTTTACTGTACCTCTATTTTTTTTCAAGATATAATTTAAATCCAATACATATAAAACCCCCAGAACTTACATTGCTTACTAATTTTCTGATGCTATTTCCTAAATATTGTAAACTTTTGTTCTCACAAGCCATTCACCATTACTCCTTACTCACTGAATTTATTGCACTGGGTACTTTAAAGGGACAGTCTAGGCCAAAATAAACTTTCATGATTCAGATAGAGCATGTAATTTTAAACAATTTTCCAATTTACTTTTATCACCAATTTTGCTTTGTTCTCTTGGTATTCTTAGTTGAAAGCTTAACCTAGGAGGTTCATATGCTAATTTCTTAGACCTTGAAGGCCACCCCTTTCAGATTGCATTTTAACAGTTTTTCACCACTAGAGGGTGTTAGTTCACGTATTTCATATAGATAACACTGTGCTCGTGCACGAAAAGTTATCTGGGAGCAGGCACTAATTGGCTAGACTGCAAGTCTGTCAAAAGAACTGAAAAAGGGGCAGTTTGCAGAGGCTTAGATACAAGATAATCACAGAGGTTAAAAGTATATTATTATAACTTTGTTGGTTATGCAAAACTGGGAAATGGGTATATGCACGTAATATAAAAAAAAATTTTGTAACAACAAAACTGGATTAAAAGTTTTGCTGTGGAAAGTGATTAATCTGTATTGTGAATAATTGCGATCAAATGAGCATAACAAAAAGTGATCATCATTTTTAGAGCACCAACATTACCTACAGTGCTAGAAAATAGGGGCATTGTATGGTGCATTTGAAAAAAGACAATTATAAAAATATTGAAGGGTATAAGTGCTTCCATCAATTGTAGATCACCTAGTAAAATTGATCTACAGGACCACTGGGCTTGTGAGCCTACATGTTAAAGGGATTACAAGGGAAAGTGATGAGAGGGTTCTGATGTAAGGAAACAGAGAGCTAGGTTAATATACGTTGTAAGTGTCCCTAAATATTGGTATTTTTAGTGCTAGGAAATCATAGGGGAAATCTTGTGGAGAGAAATAGAATAGCCCTGTAGACAGGAATCTGAGGAGGTGATGAGAGAAGTAACACAGGGAATAGGTAGGGGATATGTAGGAGAGTATTTGCAGACAAGGGCCAAGATATAGCAGGGAACAGAGTTATATAGGTCCTTGTATGTTATGGTCAGGATTTAGAATTTTATTCTTGAGGCTATAGTTAGCCATTGAAGAGTTTGGATTTGGAATAAAGGTACAGCAGATGTGGAGTAAAGAAATGGATTGCAGAGCTGTTCAGTAAACCCAAGAAACTAGATTTGCAGTAGTTAAGTTGGGATATGACAAGAGAGATGATTAGACTCTCTGTGCCTTGTGTAAGGTTATATTTTAAAAAAAGGAAAAAGGCCACATGTGAACTAAATTTTGGAGTTTTATGATAAAGTTTTTAGTATTATTAGCAAGAGTAATTAAATTAAAAAAAAAAAAAATACCAAAATGCTTTTTGTATAAATGAAGAATATTTAAAAGTTACCACTAGAGAGCAGACATGCACACACATCTCATTCAATAGTGTTACAGGAAATACTTCCCCGTAGTGATCACCCTAAAAATAATTACATATACAAATAAATAAACAAATAAACAATTAATTGAGGTTGAAGACACACATAGTATTATAATTCTCATATTTCAAGTCACCACTACGTTTCAATACTTGAAACAAAAATGTTACAAAATAAGAATATTTACAGTTCATCATGTAAACTAATATGTTTAGAATTATTCAGACCATGGAGCCTTTTCAAATATAGCAATAGCCCTGAACTTAACCCTCCATAAGTGTTTAAGGGCACGATAATCAAAACTTGGCTGGGCCTGACGTAAAAAAACAAATCAACAATACAGTGTGAGTGGTGAAATGGAAAGGGAAACTACGCTGGGAAGACCAACATTAGCAAAGAGCAGTTGGTGCACTTTAACAATCCTGCAGCATATACAAATCAGATTACTCTGTTTTCAGTGTATTGTACATTACAATTGCCACTATTATCATATACATGTGTTTTTTTCTTTTATGGTATTTTGACACAATATTTCTGTTTGCAAGAAAAAAAAACAGTAGATCTACAGCGGGAAAAAGTTTAGAGAATACACCAGATCTGGCGGAGAAATGTCAGCTATGCTCGTGGAATGCCCACTAGCGGAGACGAGGAAACTCATTTTACAATAAGGAAAACATTATGCTTTTAATATTTTCTCCTCCCTCGTGTCATCTCACGCATTCAACCCCAGAAAACTGTTCTCAACCTTTAACTCCCTTCTACGTCCGCCTGCCCCCCCGCCCACTACCAACCTCACTGCTCAAATTATTGCTGATCACTTCAAAAATAAAATTGACACCATTAGAAAAGAGATCTGCACCTCGCACCCCGCAAACCCAGCGATCCTACCCACCCCTTCTATTAACAAAAATCTATGCTATTTCCCTCCTGTAACAGAGGAAGAAGTCTCTGCACTCCTATCCTCGGCTCATCTCACAACCTGCCCACTTGACCCTATTCCTTCACGACTTATTCCCCTTCTCTCTGCTTCACTAACCCCTACCCTAACTCATCTCTTTAACCAATCCCTCACTGCTGGCACATTTCCTGACACATTCAAGCATGCGTCAATCATACCAATCCTAAAAAAGCCCTCGCTTGACCACTCCACGCCTTCTAACTATCGACCGGTCTCCTTACTTCCCTTTGCTTCAAAATTATTGGAACGACTAGTCTATAATCGGCTAACTCAATTTCTCACAACTAACTCCTTACTTGATCCACTACAATCTGGTTTCCGCCCTAAACACTCAACAGAAACTGCTCCTGCTAAAGTAACAAATGACCTGTTATCAGCCAAAGCAAAAGGCCATTACTCATTACTAATTCTTCTTGACCTGTCCGCAGCTTTTGACACAGTTGACCATCCTCTCCTCCTAAAAATACTACATTCATTTGGCATCCGAGACACAGCCCTCTCCTGGTTTGCATCATATCTTTCAAACCGCTCGTTTTCAGTTTCCTTTAACAACATATCTTGTGATCCTATGCCTCTCTCAGTTGGAGTACCGCAAGGCTCTGTCTTGGGTCCCTTGCTTTTCTCTCTTTATACATCCTGCCTTGGAAAACTTATAGCCTCCTTTGGATTCCAGTACCACCTATATGCTGATGATACCCAAATCTATCTTTCCTCTCCTGATATCTCTCCCTCTTTACTCAACCAGATTTCTGACTGCCTCTCTGCAATTTTCTCTTGGATGTCTTCACACTACCTCCAACTCAATCTGTCCAAAACTGAACTGCTTCTTATTCCACCCTCTTCGAGACATCCGACACCTGACATTTCTCTGATGGTTGGAGACTCTATTCTCAACACCTCACCCCAGGTCCGCTGCCTTGGGGTCACACTAGACTCAGAACTCACATTCAACCCACATATACAAACGCTTACCAAATCCTGCCGGTCACACCTACGCAACATTTCCAGAATTCGTCCCTTCCTTACTCAAAATACTACAAAAATACTTATTCATTCCCTCATCCTGTCACGCATTGATTATTGCAATCTACTCTTAAATGGCCTTCCAAAACACCGCCTCTCCTCCCTCCAATCTATTATGAATGCTTCTGCTAGACTCATCCACCTAAGTCGACCATCTACATCAGCTGCTCCGCTCTGCCAGTCTCTACACTGGCTCCCCATACACTCCAGAATACAATTTAAAGTATTAGCCCTAACCTACAAAGCACTCAACAGTCTAACTCCCAACTATATCTCCTCTCTCATCATGAAATACTCCCCATCCCGTCCTCTTCGATCAAACTCTGACCTACGTCTCTACACTCCTGTTATCTCTACATCCCACTCCCGCCTCCAAGACTTCGCATGTGCTGCCCCTGTCCTCTGGAACTCTCTACCCCGCTCTATCAGACTGTCTCCAACCTTGTATAGCTTTAGAAGATCCTTGAAAACCCACCTATTCAGAGAGGCTTACCATCTCTCCTCCATCCCGCATCCGAACCAAGCTAATACATGTACATGAACTGCCTTACTCACTGCTGCAAATACAACCAATATAACAAGCTACCCCAACCTTATGTCTCTGCACCCTAAACCTATAGACTGTGAGCTCTCCGGAGCAGGGCCCTCTTCCTCCTGTGCTAGATTTGTTTAGTCTTGTTATGTTTTGTATTGTATCACAGATCTTTGTCATTGTATACCCCTATCATTGTACCCAGCTACGGAATTTGGTGGCGCTATACAAATAAATGATAATAATAATAATAATAATAATAATAATAATAATAATTCTGTATTATAAATATGGGTTTTTTGCATGTGCAGTGTAGTTTCTTTGCCATTTCTACTGTGCACCTTAAATAGTTTTTTTCTATAGCAATTTCAATATGATTTTTTACATTTTTCCATAAAATAATTTGTTTTGCAGAATAATTTAATTACGATTTTTAACACAATTAAGTAATACAATATCTTACTGCATATTTTTATTTTAATAATTCATTTGTTTTATATGATTCTTAAATTACAATTTCTTAGAGCCCTATTGTGGGCTAGATTACATCGAGTGGCAACTGTTGTGTGCGAGTAATAAGAGGTTTATCATGGCTATTTGCGCATGTCAGAAGTAGCGCATCTTACAAGTTGAAAGTAAACACGTTCGCTTAAGTACAAATGAATTTATATCTGTGTACATATGTATTTTATGTATTTAAATGTGTATATATGTATTTACAGACATACAGTATAAATACATATGTACACACCTATAGACATATATATATATATATATAAGTGCATTGGAGCCCTTTGAAGATAAGTAGCAGAAAACATGAAAAATCATATTGATGATATATTTATATTTAATAAAGTGTTTAACTGCGTTTGTATTTCACATTCCAATGTTCTTCACATAGGGGAATAATTATTTATAAATAGATATTTCTATGCATCTATCTATAACTGTATATAATCATATAGATATATAGGTATTAGACTTGTGCATTGGGATCCTTTGTTGGAATCGAAATATGGAAGTAAGCTCTATTCTGCGCCAGATCTGGTGCAATATCACCATGTTAAGATATGGATTTGCACAGATCTTAACATGATAATCTTGCACTAGAATCGACCCGGCTCTAAAAAGAGCCAAATAATGGTTACTTCTACATTTAGATCATATTGAAGGGTCCAAATGAACAAGTCTAATAGGTTTATATATATATTACCAAACAAAATCAGTCATTGATGTTTTGAATTTAAGCATCGTTTTTCTTCCACCATTGCTTATATATATATATATATATATATATATATATATATATAGTCAATATCAAGAAACCTCACGCTCAGCATATATGTATGACTACATATTTCATTTAGCAGAGCACCAGGGTATTCAACATTTGATGGAGTGTGTGCTGTTTCTCTCCATGCTTCTTTATATATATATATATATATATATATATATATATATATATATATATATATATATATATATATAGTATAGTATAGTATACAGACCACACTCGCTGGGTTTCAGACAAACTTCAGTACGTAACTTCAGTACTTCAAGCATAATCTCCACTTCCTCAGAAGTTTATCTGAAACCCATCGAGTGAAGTCTGTATACTTTCTGTTTATCACCCCTGCCAGCACCCTGGTTGTTGCCATTTTTGGTTAGGGAGCGTGCAGTTCCTCACATTTATGTAAATATATATATTTATGAATAAACAGGAAATATTCTGCTATGTGAAGAACATTGTAATTTGAGATATTAATATTTCATGTTGGGTTAGTGCACTTTCGTTAAACCCAATCAAGTTTGCGCACGAGTAAGGTGTTAGTTTTTTTAAATTTTTATTGAAGTCTATGGGGGGAATTAGTTAACACAGTCACAATATTCAAGTTCGGCTTCATGAACGTGTCAGGTCAATGCTCGTGCAAAATCTTTTTACTTTCTACTTGTAATATGCGTGCTACCCGATGCGCACAAAAAGCTTACTTGTAGCGAAGATAACGCACACCACTTGTAATCTAGTCCTGTATTGTATGTATAACTTTGACATGTTGAAAAGAAGGGACCACTCCTTTGTAAGACACAATGTACTCAAGGTAAACAACGCCTTTATAGAATTAATACGGGGGCTTTATAGAACTTGTGAGATTTTAGAAAATTTCGCAAGCCTTTAGGAATTTTGCGGTGTCATACATAAAAACCTAAAAGATGACTAAATAAAAGCCATTTAATAAAAAAAGAACAAAACACAAGCATCAGTTCTCTATCTGTATTCTGTCACGCCGCGCTGCTCTAGCTGTTGATAGGGATGCGGCACCTGCCGTTCTGCTCGTTGCCAAGGGGGAAGTCGGCTCCTGTCTGCGTGGGGCGGTGACATCATTGCCGCACGCTCCCTCCATTCTGAAGCTGGTTAGGATCTCCTGTGGCACAAATCCTGCGCCTATGTAAGTTACTCACTTGCTACCTATCACTGCCCAAGTATAGGTGTTACTTTGTGTGCTCCTGGGTGTGATAGTTTACTGTATTCTGGATTGCCATATCGTTATTGAACTCTGCCTGTCTGACTAGTCTGCTTGCTTAACCCCTAAAGTACTGGATTGTCTCACTGCTATTGAACTCCGCCTGTCTGACTACTCTGCTTGCTTAATTCCAAAATACCGGATTACCTCTCTGTTGAAGAACTCTGCCTGTCTGACTACTCTGCTTGCTTAACCCCTAAAGTATTGGATTGGCTCACTGTTGATGAACTCTGCCTGTCTGACTACTCTGCTTGTTTAACCCTAAAGTACTGGATTGCCATACTGTTGCCAAAACCTGCCTGTCTGACCATTCAAGTGGTTTACCTTTGGACTGCCTCACTGTTGCCAAAACCTGCCTGTCTGACCATTAAAGTGATTTACCTTTGGATTGCCTTACTGTTGCCAAACCCTGCCTGTCTGACCTTTCTAGTGGTTTACCCCTGAACTGCTTTCCATTGATTCCCTGCCTGTTGCCGCCGAAGACTATCCTGCCTATGGAGAGTGCTGCTTACCTCATCTTGCGTACTTTCTCTGCTGTGGGATATTCCCTATCATTCCAGCTCGACGCCGGGATAAGAAGACTACTGGCCGAGTTTTGTCTGAAAGTGGAATATCCCACGAGCATTACATTATACTTGAGCAATGGAGCCAAATGAAGTAGCAAGAGCAGTTTATCTTCAAGGACAGATGTTGGGAACCCATATGACACAGTTGCAGAGTGTGGATTCCAAACTACAGGCTATAATCACTCAACTTTCTGCACTAGTTGCAGCAAGGAATACCGCTCCTGTTGTTGTACCGCCAGTCTCTGCTCCTAGTACTGCAGCTTTTTCCCCTGCTTGTGGAAGCATTCCCCAGATACCATTGCTTGACAAATATGAAGGTACTATTGATTGTAGGGGTTTTCTTAACCAGTGCAGGCTGCACTTCCGTAACCATCCTCACACCTTTCAGTCTCACCAATCAAGGGTCACCTTTATCATTTCCTTACTGAAAGACAAGGCCCTAGCCTGGGTCTCTCCCCTTTTGGAACAGAAATCTCCACTCCTGAATGATGCTGATCCGTTCATTTCTGCATTTTCTTCTGTGTTTGGGACTACTGGCCGTACTTCTGCTGCAGAATTTTCTCTCCTGGATCTCTGCCAGGGCAATGGAACCGTGGCACAATTTGCCATCGAGTTTCGCACATTGGCACTTGAAACCACTTGGGATGGCATTGCTCTCAAGGCAACCTTTAGAAGGGGTCTGCATGAATGCATCAAAGATTAACTCACTTATCGTGATATTCCTTCTTCTTTGGATGACTTTATAACACTTTATATATCAGTCTGGACTCTCGCTTCCAGGAGAGACAAGTCGAGAGAGACAGAACTCTGGGGGTCCTTCCCTCCCGTCCTTCTATTCGTCTGGTTTCTGCAGTATCCTCTACCCCTTCAACAGCTCCAATTACCCCAGTGGAGGAACCCATGGATCTCTCCTCCTTCAAACCCTCAGAGTCTGAAAGACACAGAAGAAGGAGATTATGACTATGCTTTTATTGTGGTTCTAACACCCACCAACTAAAGAATTGTGACATTCGGCTGGGAAAAGCCAATGCTTAGTGGATAACACTGGGGTACCTCTAAGCATGATCATTACTATTGCCCCTCACTCCTCTCGGATTCTGGTACCTGTTACCCGTACCTTCCTTCAGAATACTGTCCACACTCAAGCCTTCATTGATTCAGGGGCAGCTGGAAACTTTCTGGATCACCGTTTTATGATTCAAGCTGGCTTGCCTCTTCTGCAGAAAATACATTGTCTCAAAATAACTACTCTGGATGGCACCCCCCCGGGTTCAGGGTTGATCCATTTTGAGTCAGCACCACTGACCCTGACTGTGGGAGTCCTTCATACCGATCAGCTGCAGTTTGAGGTCATTCATTCCCCAGTACAGCCTGTCATCCTTGGAATTTCTTGGCTTTGTATACACAATCCACAGTTCGCACAAAAAAACAGTGGGTCACTGGAAAGTGTGTACATACATAGCACTCAACAATAATTTTTCATTCATTCACTCTTCCTCCTCTCCTGCTGGGGAAGGCTTCTTTTTTGTCAGTAAGAAGGATGATGGGCTCAGACCCTGTATTGACTACAGGGCCTTGAACAACATAACTATCAAGAATCGCTATCCCATTCCGTAGATCACTGAACTGTATGACTCACTCCGGAATGCTCACTTCTTCACCAAGCTGGATTTACATGGGGCATACAATCTGATTTGTATCTTCCCAGGCCATGAATGGAAGACCACCTTTAGCAAAAGATCAGGGCATTATGAATATCTCGTAATGCCCTTTGGGCTGTGTAATTCCCCTGCAGTCTTCCAGGCATTTGTCAACGATGTCTTTCGTGACCTCCTCAATCACACTGTCATCGTCTACCTGGATGACATCCTTATTTTCTCTTCCACTCTGGAGGAGCATCATAAGCATGTGAGACAGGTACTTCCACGTCTCGCAATTCTTTGGTAGCCAAACTAGAAAAATGTGAGTTTGACCAAATTCAGATCCAGTTCCTTGGTTATGACATCTTGAAAAAAAAGGTTGTGCCATGGATCCTGCTAAACTCACTGCAGTTTTAGAATGGCCTCAACCTACTTCATTAAAGGAATTACAGAGATTCTTGGGGTTCTCCAATTATTACCACAAGTTTATAAAGAACTTTTCTTAAACAGTCGCTCCACTCACTGAATTGACAAAATGAACAAGGACTGTAAACATTGGCCCCCTGAGGCCATAAATGCCTTCTCTCATCTAAAAAAAGGCTTTCTGTTCTGCTCCTGTGCTCTGCCATCCTGACCCTGACCTACATTTCACTTTAGAGGTTGATGCCTCCAAGATAGGGGCTGGAGCAGTTCTAACCCAAAGGGATCATTTAACCTCCAAGTCACACCCTGTAGCCTTTTTCTCCAAATGCTTTACTCCTACAGAGAGGAATTATGATGTGGGTAATCATGAACTCTTAGCCATTAAGATGGCCTTGACTGAATGGCGTCATTGGTTAGAAGGCACTGCCAATCCCATTCAGATTCTCACCGACCACAAGAATTTGACTTACCTAGAGACTGCTCATCGACTCAATCCTCGACAGGCCAGTTGGGCCTTGTTCTTTTCCTGTTTTAACTTTGTGGTCTCATCTTCCTGAGACCAAAAACAAGAAGGCTGACGCCCTTTCCTGTCAGTTTCCTCACTCAAGTGATTTCTCTGAAGCTCCTATTGAACACATCATACCTCCCTCCTGTGAGGTTCCTCAACTGAAGACCACCCTTCTTAAAAGACTGCAACATGCCCAGTCTAGTAAACCTCCTGAAGCCCCTGTGGCTTCCGATATCTTTTTTGTACCTCTGAATCTATGCACTCCTGCGCTATTCTGGGCTTATTATAGTAAACTCTCAGGACATCCTGGTTTGACTAGGACTTTTAAGCGTCTTTTGCAACATGTATGGTGGCCTACTATGAAGTCTGACGCTCAGGATTATGTGAAAGCCTGCACAACTTGTGCTGCCAACAAAACTCCCCAATCCTTGCCTCCTGGCTTGGTCCAACCATTGTCCATACCCCAAAAAAACATGGACACACATAACAATGGATTTCATTTTTGACCTTCCTCCTTCTGACCACCATACAGTTATCTAGGTTGTGATGGATCGCTTTTCCAGACTGGCTCATTTTGTACCCCACTGCCAATTATCGTCTCTTTTTCTCTTGCATGTGGTACGACTTTATAGCATTCCTGCAAATATTGTTTCCGACAGAGGTCCACAGTTCATCTCTACCTTTTGGAGAGCATTTTGTAAGTTGATTGGAACCACTGTTTCTTTGTCTTCTGGCTACCATCCTCAGACCAATGGACTAACTGAGAGAGTAAACCAGGATCTCAAGGCCTAACATAGAGCCTTTGTCAATGCTCTCCATACCAACTGGTCTGAGTTGTTACCCCTAGCTGAGCTGGCAAGAAACATTGGCACTTTTCTCTTCAATTTTCTCCATTTCAAGCTGCAGCAGGATATCAGCCTTGTGTCTTCCATCTTTCTGGTCAGTCCACTGGGGTTCCTGATGCAGACCGACATATTACTGAACTCACCACTCATTGGCAATGTATTCGCTCTCAGCTACATTCAGCTGTCTCTAGATACAAAAAGTTTGCTTATCATCATAGAGCTTCTGTACGTGCCATCTCAGTAGGTGAACGTGTTTGGGCCTCTACTCAACATATTCGTCTACGTCAACCCTGTCACAAATTGGTGCCTAGGTTTATCGGTCCTTACAAAGTCCTGAAAAGACTGTCTCCTGTTGCCTACAAAGTGGCCTTGCCCAAAACCGTGTGCATACACCCAGTCTTCCACATCTCACTACTCAAGCCTTACATCAAGAATAGATATACCCGGCTCAGAGCTCCTCCTCCTCCGCTCCTGATCCGTGTTGACCCTGAATATGAGGTTGCTAAGATCCTGGACTCCAGATACAGGTGCAGACAACTGCAGTATCTGGTACATTGGAAGGGTTACTCTGTGGCAGGTCGTTAATGGGTTCCTGCCCGTGATGTGCATGCTCCATCTTTGGTCTCCAGATTCCATGCTGCTCATCCTTTGAGGTCGACTCTGGTTCCCAGAGGGAACCCTTGAGTGGGGGGCTATGTCACGCTGCGCTACTCTAGCTGTTGCTAACGATGCGGCGCCTGCTATTCGTTGCCTAGGGGGAAGTCGACTCCTGTCTGCGTGCAGCGGTGACGTCATAGCACACACAGAGCAGTATTTTTACCCTCCTCCCAATAAAAAAACAGAACATTGATTTTACCGCAGTGGCTACATATGACACACAGAGCAGTGTTTTTACTCCCTTACACTGCCAGTAACACAGGGGGATTTTATGTTTTAACATTTTTTGGCTGCTAGTACACATACAGTGTTGCTTCTTTCAAGGTCATATATACAAGCATAGGAGGTATGTAAAATTGTTTCCAATATTTTCGTATACTTAAGGGTTAAATAACCATAACTTCACTCCTACCATACCCCAATAAATGCACAGGCAACTGAATGGAGGTAAGGTCACGTTTATTTAAACAACCAGGCACAGAAAAAACATAACTTTTTTCACGAAGCTTAAAGCTTAACTCGAGGTGGGGGCATCTGAGGACCTAATATATATAAATAACTTAATATTTACAACAAGCGTATTTAGGTCAACGGCCCCAAGTCGGGTGCTGCAATGCTCCTGCTGAGCATTGCCCTTCAGGGGTTGGCATCATCTGACAGGGATTTCTAGGTCAGCAGGCCCGTAGGGAGAGGCATTACAAGATGCAACTTGCAACATCATGCTCATCCCATTAGCTCAACCACACCCTTATGGAAGCCAGAAAAATCATTAGGCCATGACCCCGCCACATACTATACTATACCCCTTAAAAATTGGAAATCTTACCATCACCAACAACCAATCTAGGGCATAACTATAAGACATGGTGTCTAAACACCTCTTTTAAATTTGCCAAAAACAAATCTAAGCCTTCATCAGTTAAGTGTACACCATCAGGTCTATATAGGCGTTTACAGTCCCCAAAATATTTTTGGGCCTGATCACGAAACAATCGACCTCTCCACATCCCGTTACAGCTTCTTCCTGATCCGATAAGCTGATCTTTGCACCCTCACATGCGTCCACTGCAAACGAGCAAAGACATTCGACCAGGCCACTTGTACCCCTGGGAATCGTGCTTTCATCCAACAAACATCTGACTGTATGATAGATGCTAATTCAAGCACAGGCACACTCCTCACATCATTCCCCCCCCACCCCCCAGATGCAGCACAATCAACAAAGGCCTTCCCCAGCAGAGAAAAGCTTCTTCAAAACACCCTGATAAGTCTCTCCAAAGCATTCCCCTCCTCCCCTGCCACCTAATTGAGGGAGATCGCTCTGTACCCAGACGTTGATATAGATGAATATCCGTTGTGCCATAGGTCAACAATGGGTTTCCCACCATCTTTCTCCTGTAATCTGCATCATATGACCTCCACCCCTTCTTTATATGTCTTATAAATAAATTCTATAGTTTCCACATATTTCAGCATGTCTAAATGCCTCAGCTATGATCCCCTGCCTGGTGCCCCCGCCCGACCTGAGACCAGGATCCTGAAATTACCCAGCCGCACGCACTGCCACACACTCAGGGGACCCCTGCCTAACTGCCAACCATCCATGCTCCCTTGTGAGTATGGTGCAATTTCATGGCTGGGGCCCGCATATGGCCTGTGACCTTCCCTTGACTCGCTGCTAGATGCAGCCTGCATAGATTGCCTACTTCCTTGAGGAAAAACTCCTGCGCCCTGAACTAGCATAGAAGCCAGCCAAAATATTTTCCCATCACTGCCTGTTGTCCTCTCCCCAGAGGCTCATGCCCGGATGCAAACGTATCCTCTCCCACTTGCACATTAGTTCCAGGCTGCTCAAAGCCCCCAGAACCAAAATACCCATGTCCAGCACTCTTTCCCATGCCATGCGCACCACCTCTGAATACCGAATCAAGGCCGGAGCTCCCCCATTGCCTTAATCCAAAGTGTGCCACCGGAGCTGAAGGACCCAAATCTACCGCCACCTGCCTGCCTCCATTGCCACCCACCCTGGATCCCCGTACTCTTGACTCACCTGCGCCATCACCTACGACTCGCAGAACACCCACTCTGCCTCTGCCATGCTCGTGACATGGAAATTATGTCACCGGCGTGACTACTGGAAGTGACGTCAAGACCACGCAATAAACCTAGCGGAAGTCGCTGATGGAGAAGGCGCCCTGCCCGCCGCTCCCAGAGAAGGCCCAGAACCAGGGAAGGAACAACTCACCGCCGATCCGACACCTGAAGGACCTGGATGGACATCACAAAACTGCCCGCCGCCCCCTGCCCCCGTGACGCCCGAACCGGAGACCAACGACGCGATGGCCTGGACCAAGGCCGCAATCGCCGACACCGCCACATCAGTAAGAGGTAAGGTAGGTGAGTACCCAACCTGAGAAAGACCAGCTAGAATTACTCCCAGTAGGGTTAGGAGAGGGGAAGCAAGCTAGGCTACCAGGCGATTACTGGTCTAAATTGAGGCCTAAAGCCCCACTACCTACCACATTGTGCCCTGGATCCCCAGGAATGTCCCCTAAAGCACCCTCCGGCCCTTGATTATGCCCTCCGGTCTGCGCAAACCCCCTATCAACATCCCCCCTAACCAAGGCCCCTGGAAGACCGATGGAATCATCCAGGGTCGCATCCTCCCTATCCTCCTCCTCTAGTCCACCCACCACCCCCGAATCAAACATATCCCTGTCCTGGGTTAAGGGGAAAGTAGGGGTAGAGGATAGGCCTGAGGGCAAAATCGCATCCTGTCGAGAAGGAGCGAGGCCCTCCTCCTCAGTGCCAGACGTAACATCTTTCCCCCTCACAGATACTCGCTGTGTCACTGGTGAAGGCTCCCTCAGCCATTTTGGAGGTACTGATTGACGTCTGGGATGAACCATCATTCCAACTACTACAGAAAAAACTGCTCTTGAACAGTCAGGAACAAAATAGGGAGTGATCCAGCTATCCATGCATTTATATATGCGGTAAGGAATCTCTACCCCAACATTCCCAACATCCCTCAGTCAGGCAGCATAACCCTTAAAGGGACAGTCAACATTAGAATTTTTGTTGTTTAAAAAGGTAGATAATCCCTTTATTACCCATTCCGCAACACAGTTATAATAATACATGTTTTACCTCTGTAATTACCTTGTATCTATGTCTCTGCAAACTGCCCCCTTATATCAGTACTTTTGACAGACTTGCATTTTAGCAAATCAGTGCTCACTCCTAGGAGCTTCACGTGCATGAGCTCAATGTTATCTATATGAAACACATGAACTAACACCCTCTAGTGATGAAAAACTGTCAAAATGCTTTCAGATTAGAGGCGGCCCTTAAGGTCTAATAAATTAGCATATGAACCTCCTAGGTTTAGCTTTCAACTAAGAATACCAAGAGAACAAAGCAAAATTGGTGATAAAGGTAAATTGGAAAGTTGTTTAAAATTACATGCCCTATTTAAATCACAAACTTTTTTTGGACCTAACTGTCCCTTTAAGACATTTAAAGCACAGATATGCTCTACACTAGCATTTTACTGGACAGCTTTCCAAAATACTGGACTGTCCAGTTAAATACTGGACATCTGGCAACCCTATTTATCAATAAAGGACAGAAAATAATATGTTATTTTTCTATTTTATGTCCAGATTAATGATTATTAAAACATACAACAGTTAACACACCTTTAAAGGGACACCCATGTCAAAATTAAACTGTATGATTCAGATAGAGTATGCCATTTTAAACAACTTTTCAATTTACTTCCACTAACAAAATGTGCACAATTTTTTTACATTTACACTCAGAATTAACAAGAATATACGTATATGCATTTATGATTGGCTGATGGCTGTCACATGATACAGGAGTGCAAATAGCATAACTTTAAAATTTGTCAGAAATAAATCTACTACTCATTAGAAGTTTAAACTAAGTGCTACTACATTTTCCTTTTCCCATGCATTTGTTGATTAGGGAAATCATGTATCACATTTAACACATCCTTTTTTTTTTTACTCAGAGTAATTCAGCATTTTTTTTAGGTTTGATGCAGACTGTTTTGCAGATTTTTGCCATTGACACAGAAACATCTGTCTGCATGAGATGCCATTTATGCACAGTATTTATGCTATACTATCATTGTGTCTTTATTCTAGTCAGTCACAATAATAGTCCTCTTTATACTGAGTATCACAATTCCTCCACACTCTATCAAAGCTATCATTCACTCATTTCTGACTATACCCATTTAAATCACAGTATGTTTATAAATTCTAAATGTTGAACAATATATAACTGTATGGCTGGATTATTTATCACAATTCACATCTGAGCTTTATTAATGAGTCACTTAAATTTGCTTCATTCTCATGTTATTCTTTGTTGAGGAGCTATCTAGATGGGTAGCGTGCACATGTCTAGGGCACTACATGACAGGAAATAGTGCTGCCATCTAGTGCTCATGCTAATGTATAACATTGTTGCACAACTGCTGCCATATAGTGTTGCAGGCATGTGCACACTCCTCAACTTATCTACCTGCTTTTCAACAAAGGATAACAAGAAAACAAAGAAATGTGATAACAGAAGTAAATTGGAAAGTTGTTTAAAATTGTATGTTCTAGGGACTAGTTCCGGAGGAGGAGCTTAGCTCAGGTTGCTGAGAGTTTGTCCTCTAGTCCCAGAGCACCTGGCGGAGCTTCCACGCGCCAAGCCCCGATACCAGGGGCAGCTACCTGGACGGCAAGTTACATACGCCACCGGAACATACAGTGTAACTACAGGGTGCCCTAATATAATCAAAAGTGGTAGCTATAACTCAGAAAAGCTGAGATAATGTTAGGAGATCAAAAACCTAGTGAGTTTTGCTAGAAATGTGTGGTATAAATGTGAATAACAAGTATATAAATAAAAAATTAAAAAAATATATAATAATAAATTTTGTTGTTATTGCTATTAAGATGGTCTCATACATCAATAATGGCAGCAAAAAGAGTATATATCAACCCCAATATAAGGGATAGCAGTATATAAACACAATTATTAGTCTAGCTAATAAATAACAAAACAAAAAGCCTCAAAACAATTAGTAAGGCTGATATTGTAGTGGTAATGCTAAAAATTAGGTAGCACCAGGATGCATCGAATAAAAATAATAATAATAAAAAAGAAAATGATAAGGAGATGGAGGCAGCTATCTGTGAAGATCCAGGCCGGGATCCAAAGCAGCAATCTACAAAGACAAGAGAAGACAGATGCGCCACATGGCCCAATATTGTTTGATCCAAAACAGATTGATATGTATATAAGGAGTAAACTCACATTCGTGAAAGCACCTCAGTTAGTGCTGTAAAAGCAGTCTGGGATCTATTACAGTCACCCAGAAGACCAACTTCCCGTAATGATGTGATGTCTGTATCTGGACGACTAGAAAAAACACACAGGTGCCTATATGGCCTAGTATAGCCGGAACAATGGTGAATCAATGTGAAAGAAAGGAGTGGTACTCACAATAATTGTAGCATCTCCTTTGATGCTATAGGAGCAGGATGGGATCAATGCAGTCACCCACCAGACTTAATCATAGGCTTACAGGACACAGATGGAGTTCCAAAAGACAGCAATGATCAGGGGAGCGGATCTGTTTAGTTTGCCGGCTGTTGGTTACTCAGGGAAACCAACCAGAGAGGGGCGAGAACCGAGGAGTAAGAATAATGCATGCACTGCGGCCTTACTAGAAGTTGGGTATACCTACAGGCTAATATTCAATTCTTTGAAAACAGTTTTAAATTACTCACAAAACACCATATAATATATCTAATAAAGCTGATTGAATCCTTGCTAGGATTTACAGAGAATTTCGGAATAAATTTGAATTTGATAATTTTCTTTTTCTGACGTGAGGTTCAGAGAGCGTGAACAAATAGATACAGATCAGAGGATCAGAACTTCTTTCATTAGTATTAGTCTTGGAATAGTGCTAATCACCGCCAATGTTTGACTGAATAGTCCTGAACAAACCTCACTTAATCCCCTTCCCCCCCTTGTTTGCAAATTTTTCACGGCACTTATAAGATATACACACATCACAATTCCCTATTTTTTTTTTTTTTCCCTCACAGTTTTCTCCTCACATCCCTTCCCTGGGCTCGCCCCTTAACTCACAAATCCACCTCAATTTTCACTGACCACTATTTTTCACTTTGGGATCACTCCCCACTCTGGGTTAGACCCTCTATTCACGTATTCGGTACATGGATAAATTTCTTAACACTTCTTTCAAGCCCCCTCCTTCAAGCATGGCGGGTAGACATAAGGACAAGAAATCTAAAGGAGTCACACATATAACAGCAGATATGCACCTTGCAACCTCTAATGTAACTCCAGTAACTGAGGTAATCAATATTGAAAACTTGGTTGCAAATATCTCTGAAGTGCTAACCCCAAAATTCGATTCTCTGGAATCTGAAAAAAAAACAAGATATCACTTTACTTACCCTGGAAGTTAGACAATTTTCAAACAGATTGCAGGAGGTGGAACAAAGGGTCTCAGACCTTGAGGACCTTACTAGTTCACAAACTTCCTCCTTAGAGGACACAAGAACAAAGATGCAAAAAATGCAGTTAAGACTCGAAGATCTAGAGAACCGATCGTGTAGAAACAATGTCAGGATTATTGGTATACTTGAGGGAAAGAAATATGAAAATTTAACTTTGTTTATAACAGAAACTCTTGCTCAACTATTTGAACTGCCTACTACACAGCTAATAGTGGAAAGAGCACATAGGATAGGCCCACCCCCACCCGAAAACAAATTTAAAAATAAACCTAGACCAGTAATATTGCACTTTTTAATCTACCTAGATAAAGTTAGCATCCTTCAGCAACACAGGAAGAAACAACCCATCAGTATTGATGGAGCCAACATCCTCTTATTTCAGGATTTCTCAGTAGAAACTTCTTTAAAAAGACGAGAACTTGCACCACTCTGCACAAAGCTAATACAGAGAGGGATCCGAGCAACTCTAATTTACCCATCCAAACTAAAAGTAGTTATCAAAAACGAAACGCATTTATTTGAAAATGCATGCGAGGCCGAAAGGTTTATATCCGAGTTAGAATCCATAGGATAAGTGGAAAATAAAGGGAAAAAAATTAGGCTCAGTAAGTCACGAGATTTAGATTAGTTACCGGATAGTCCTTGCAAGAGTCCAATATGATTTGCAAGGAAGATATGAAAACCCTGGAAAGGAATCTCTTTTCACTAGATTGAGTTTCATGATCCAATTTCCCTCCCCTTCTTTCCCCCCCCCCTTTTTTTTTCCTCTCCTCTCTCCCTCTCGCCCCATCCCTTCTCCCCTCTGGTGCCCCTCTTGTTCCCTCTTCTCTCATATTTCTTAAAATAGATGACAAAGCCTATAGATAAAATCAAGGTTATTTCCTGGAATGTAGGGGGCATTTCAACCCCCATAAAAAGGAAAGCTATCATCTCTCATATGCGAAAGATGCAAGCAGATAATTTTTCTGCAAGAAACACACTTAAATATAGAGGAGGTGATGAAACTGAAGGGCTCCTGGATTAAACAAGAATTTGCCTCACCTAGTAACAGGAGGAAAAGAGGAGTGGCTATCTTGATAGGAAAAAGAGTAGAACCTGAGATACTACAGTTTAAGAGTGACCCAGAGGGGAGATTCATAATGTTGAAGATCAAAATTGCCAAACAAACATACACGTTTTGTAATATTTACGCACCTAATGAATTAGATTATGATTTTTGGAATTTAATACAATCTAAATTACTGTCATATTCAGAAGGTCACTTGATTATAGGAGGCGACTTCAATATGGCCCCCCAATCCCCGTTGGACAGACTGAGGTACGAGAGCAGACAGATAAAACATAAAAGGGATAACTTAGAAACAAATATATTTAACAAAATCACCCATAACTTAGCAGTAAAGGATATCTGGCGGATGCAAAATCCCGATGTGCGGGATTACACATGCTTATCTAAAGCACATAAGACATTATCCAGAATAGATTTATTCTTAATAGACGAGCGATTATGTACAAAAAACATTAGATCAGGGATCACACCCATATCTCTGTCTGATCATTCCCCTATTTTTTTAGAGATACACTTACACAGCACAAGAAATGCACCAACAAGATTTATCTTCCCTTATTATTTGGCAAACGATTCAAAATTAAAAAAACACTTAAAAGATAAATTCAAAGAATATATCGAATTTAATTTTGAATATATCAATAGGCCGGAAATTATTTTGGGAAGCCGCAAAAGCGGTTATCAGAGGTGAAATAACGGCATACGCTGCTATGATCTCAAAAAAATTGAAGAAAAGAGAGATAGAAGCCACCAAGTTTGTAATAAATTCTTACAATCGCTATATCCTGCAAAAATCACCTTTTAATTGGGCCAAATATATTAAAGCCAAAAATGAAAGAGATGCGCTGGCACTGCTCCTGGAAACTCAAAGGGATCTTAGATTTCAGGCTAAAATGTATCGATTCGGCAACAAATCTGGTAGATTAGTAGCTAGGCTAGTCAAGGGAGAAAAAAAATCTATCCTGATTGATAAAATTCAACAGGAAGGGAAGATCTTAATAAAACCTGAAGACATCTTAGAGATCTTTTCAAGCTACTATAAAGATCTCTACTCAGCAAGGGCTGCGGATGAAGATCAGTCCAAGGAGTACAAGATTCTGACTTCCATTTTGGCTCGCAGACTTCAAGACGGCCTCTCCCATATTATCCATAAGGACCAGGCAGGTTTTCTTAAACATCAAAATTCTGCATCCAAAATAAGAGAAGTTTTGACGATAACAGAATATTTTTCTCAGAACAGAGGGGAGGCAGGGGGTAACCCTGACCTTGCAATCGTAGCAATTGCTGCTGAAAAAGCTTTCAATTCAGTCTTTTTTAGTCATATATTCACCTCCTTAGATAAATTTGGGTTTAAAGATAAATTTCCCAACTTTATAAAAAACCTGTATAAACAACCATCCACAAAACTGGTAGTTAATAATTTCCTATCCCCAGAAATTGGAATTCAAAGGGGTACACGTCAGGGTTGCCCCTTGTCTCCCCTTCTCTTCGACATAGCTATTGAATCTTTGGCACTCAGGATTAGAAAAGATCTTGAGGGTGTGAAAATAAACAACCACGAGATGAAAATTACACTATACGCGGACGATATACTCCTCTATATTGCAAACACTAAGACAAGCATACCTAAACTCATAGGTATAAAAGAACAATTTGGCTCATTCTCCGGATATAAAATAAATAAATCCAAATCCGAGATCTATTGGCTTAGAAAGAACCCAGAATCAATTAAGGACGGTGTCTTTAAAGAAGTCACTGATTCATTTACATACTTAGGAATCTCTGTCCCAGTTAAACAATCGGACTTATATAAACTTAACATAATACCAATTTTGACAAATATACGGGAGAAAATGAAAATTTGGCAAAACCTACCAATTTCATTATCTGGTAGAATAGCATTATACAAAATGGTTCTTCTCCCAAAATTACTATATATTTTACAAAACACCCCAATTCTAATTTTTTAAAAAGACATTCGTTCCCATAATACAGCAGTTAGAAACTTCATCTGGCAAGGGAAAAGATCTAGGTTATCTCTATCCAAATTGTCAGCAGGGAAAGAGTTTGGAGGATTAGCGCTACCTGATATCAGAACATATAACTTAGCATTCTTAGCAAGAACAGTGGCAGATTGGCTTCTTGCGAACAACTACGTGACCAACACAACGCTAGAGGAAAATATATGCTATCCTTTTCTCCCAGTGGGGTTGGCACACTGCGTACCAAAAGTACTACCGCCTGATATTCAGAAACTCAAAACCATCTGAAACCCAGTAAAGGCATGGTGGAAGATAGGAACCCTGTTAGAAATTAACTGCAATGTTTCACAATTTCTACCAATAACAGGGAATCCTGATTTTCAACCTGGCCTGAAGTCCGCGATTTTTAATAAATGGTCTTTGTTAGTATTGGAAAGACTTCAACAATGTATCAGAAAAGAAACAAACTGTATAAAAACATTTGAGGAGCTAAGGAGCGAGTTTAAGTTATCAAATAAGGAATTTATTGCGTACTTACAAGTAAGACACTACATTTCAGAATTGGTCAGATACACAGGTTGGTGCTGGACCCTGGGAAAAAATGTAAAGCTGGCTCACATTAATTAAAAGTGGGTATATGTCTATAACTCCTTGCTATATATTATTAAACAACAGCAAGGGAATTTCCCTTCTAGGACAATTAGCGTCCGATTGGAATAGGCTAACCGCCACTAACAACATAGAATCAAAATTCATTCAGAAATCAATTAACAGAGTAACACGCGATACGTTCTCTGCCACTTGGAGAGAGGCACACATTAAAATTACTGCACAGAGCATATTTCACTCCAGAAAGGGACATAAAATACATAATTCAAACTTTAACAAATTCCCAAAATGTTCTCTTCCTGCAGCAGACTTAAATCACATGATATGGTACTGCCCTAAAATTAGGCAATTTTGGCACAAGGTAGAATATTGGCTCAATAACTTATTAGGAGTCTCCCCTCTGGCCTTCACATTAACACAAACCATATTTTGTACTAAACAAAGTGAAGAACAACAGCCTCAGGAGAAATGAATAATCCTATCAATGCTAGCAGCCAGATACCTCATTTTTAAGGGTTGGAAAAGTTACAAGGCCCCCACGATCTTAGAAGTTAAAAATTGTCTCAAAAAACAATGCATGCTAGAGTGAGGAGATACTGACATAAACAATGAAGAAGACATTAAAGCCTTCTTCAAGAATTGGTCAGTCTTTATTAAAAGTCATTCAGTGAGCGAAATAGAATGTTTGATCTTCCCCTTCAGAAATTCAGAATTCGTCCTCCTGGGTATTTGGTAGGTGGAGGGTGAGAGGGCAGTGGGGTGGGAGGGAGGGATGAGATCCCCTTTCTTTCCTACCCCCTCTTTTTTCCACTTTTTTTTTTCTTTTTTTTCTTTTCCTTGTTTAGTTAGTTTTGGTTGTTAGATATTACTTTGATAGATTCCGTAGAACATTGGCTGTTCAGAAAAAAGGGGTTAAAAGGAAAGAAAAACCTCAGCAGAGCGTAGAGTCCAGTATGAGGCTTCTCTTTTTATCTTTTTCTTTTAACTCAGTCACATACACTTTGATATAAATCTAAACTTATATGTATGTTCTATCTGAATCATGAAAGGAAAATTTGGGGTGTTATGTCCATTTAACTATTTTTTTTAATCTACTTAGAACATAGATGTATATATAATACAGAATAACACAAATCAAAAATAATTTGACACCTCTGCTTAGGAATCTGGGTCATATTTCCCTATAAAACACTGCACATCTCCTTAAGTATCCTATGGGAATTTTAGTAATCTTCTTTTTTTACAGTTTATTGAATGAGATAATTGGTATTCAATACATTGGATTTATCGCTGATGCATTGTAAGCAATAACCTTGTTTTGTATTACATACTCTGAGCTAATAAAAATACTTTACTGTGTTCAGGTGGTCCCCAGAGGCAATTAGCACTCAGGTGCTTGCTGCCATGGAAAATAATGGCTAAAGCACTACATCATCTGATTGGCTGTAGAGACCACAACCTTGGGTCAGGTGGAAACTGCAGAAATGTTTATGTGTTTACTTTAACCCTTTCATGACCGGGTTATAAAGTCTACATCGGAACAGCGTTCCGATGTAGACAAATTGAAATCACGCGATCGTGCAAAAGATCGCGAGATTTCAATTATGGGATCGGATCTGGGGGTGTCCGTAAGACACTAGGAACGCCCTCCAGATCGCGATCAAATCCTGCAAACGCAGTTGGCTTCAGGACAGCAGTTGGCTATGACGTTGTATTCCGTCATAACGGCTTTAAAGCCCAGCACCGGTTTGCCGGAATACAACAGCATAACGGCGTGAAGAGGTTAAATTATGTGTAAACAAAAACTTCTGCCTTTTATGCAAACCTCCTAATGAATGAGAAGTCTCAATAAATTAACTGCTGTGTGTTACTGTAAAACACACTATTTTGTTCCGGCAATAATTATTGAAAAAAAAGTTTTGTGTGTTTCTGGCAGCCTAAGATTAAATTACTGTGATGTGTTACTGGTAACCTAGGGGTTAAATACTAAGAATGGAAATTCCTGCTTTCTTAATGGAAATGTGAAACTTAGGGCCAAATTCTTTAAAAATCACCGACATGAAGTAACATAACATATGGACAGACCTCACTTAAAGGGATACTAAACCCAATTTTTTTTAGTTTCCCTTTAATTCTCTGATAAAGAGAGTTGAACCTGGCATTCCCAGTGAGTGACAAGCAGTCAGGGCCACCCTTATCATTTGACAAGACAAGTTTATGGTGCCCCTCAGCGCAGCACATTATTCCCCTCTCCCTGTATGCACTGTCCCCTTTATGAGACACCACTGTGTCCTACATAAAGAAAAAACTCTGTATATTACACCTCTTGATACCATAAACAATTCTTTAAATACTAAATTCAGGATGTACCTTCAACCTTCACCTACACTCACTATTGATGACAAAGAGGGGGCCCAAAAAAGTGTGTATAATAAAGCTCTCTGTAATAGAGAATCTCACAGGGAGAATAACTGTAAATGGGACCACCTTGCACAGATCTTTTTTTAAACAAATCAAATTGCAAAGTTTCTAGCATATTTTAAACTACATTTAATTCCTGTTTTCACGTGTGTCTTTTTCTATCAAATATAAGTGCATTGAGTATTTTGAGACTGCTTAAATTTGAGAGATTATACAGTGTGTTGTGCAGGTTTAATATACTTACTTAGGCCTAGATTTAGAGTTGGGCGGTAGCCGTGAAAACCAGCGTTAGAGGCTCCTAACGCTGGTTTTAGGCTACCTCTGGTATTTGGAGTCATTAAAAAAAGGGTCTAACGCTCACTTTTCAGCCGCGACTTTTCCATACCGCAGATCCCCTTACGTAAATTGTGTATCCTATCTTTTCAATGGGATTTTTCTAACTCCGGTATTTAGAGTCGTGTCTGAAGTGAGCGTTAGAATTCTAACGACAAAACTCCAGCCGCAGAAAAAAGTCAGTAGTTAAGAGCTTTCTGGGCTAACGCCGGTTCATAAAGCTCTTAACTACTGTACTCTAAAGTACACTAACACCCATAAACTACCTATGTACCCCTAAACCGAGGTCCCCCCACATCGCCGCCACTCGATTACATTTTTTTAACCCCTAATCTGCCGACCGCCACCTACGTTATACTTATGTACCCCTAATCTGCTGCCCCTAACACCGCCGACCCCTATATTATATTTATTAACCCCTAACCTGCCCCCCACAACGTCGCAGCCAGCTACCTACAATAATTAACCCCTAATCTGCCGACCGCAAAGCGCCGCCACCTACGTTATACTTATGTACCCCTAATCTGCTGCCGCTAACACCGCCGACCCCTATATTATATTTATTAACCCCTAATCTGCCCCCCTCAACGTCGCCACCACCTGCCTACACTTATTAACCCCTAATCTGCCGAGCGGACCGCACCGCTATTATTATAAAGTTATTAACCCCTAATCCACCTCACTAACCCTATAATAAATAGTATTAACCCCTAATCTGCCCTCCCTAACATCGCCGACACCTAACTTCAAACATTAACCCCTAATCTGCCGACTGGAGCTCACCGCTATTCTAATAAATGTATTAACCTCTAAAGCTAACTCTAACCCTAACACTAACACCCACTAAATTAAAAATAATTTTAATCTAACGAAATTAATTAACTCTTATTAAATAAATTATTCCTATTTAAAGATAAATACATACCTGTAAAATAAATCCTAATATAGCTACAATATAAATTATAATTATATTATAGCTATTTTAGGATTAATATTTATTTTACAGGTAACTTTGTATTTATTTTAACCAGGTACAATAGCTATTAAATAGTTAAGAACTATTTAATAGCTAAAATAGTTAAAATAATTACAAATTTACCTGTAAAATAAATCCTAACCTAAGTTACAATTAAACCTAACTCTACACTATCAATAAATTAATTAAATAAAATACCTACAATTACCTACAATTAAACCTAACACTACACTATCAATAAATTAATTAAATACAATACCTACAAATAACTACAATGAAATAAACTAACTAAAGTACAAAAAATAAAAAAGAACTAAGTTACAAAAAATAAAAAAATATTTACAAACATAAGAAAAATATTACAACAATTTTAAACTAATTACACCTACTCTAAGCCCCCTAATAAAATAACAAAGCCCCCCAAAATAAAAAAATGCCCTACCCTATTCTAGATTACTAAAGTTCAAAGCTCTTTTACCTTACCAGCCCTGAACAGGGCCCTTTGCGGGGCATGCCCCAAGAAGTTCAGCTCTTTTGCCTGTAAAAAAAAACATACAATACCCCCCCAACATTACAACCCACCACCCACATACCCCTAATCTAACCCAAACCCCCCTTAAATAAACTTAACACTAAGCCCCTGAAGATCTCCCTACCTTGAGTCGTCTTCACCCAGCCGAGCCAAATTCTTCATCCAAGCGGAGCAAGAAGAGGTCCTCCATCCGGTAGAAGTCTTCATCCAAGCGGGGCAGAAGAGGTCTTCCATCCGATTGAAGTCTTCATCCAAGCGGGATCTTCTATCGTCATCCATCCGGAGCGGAGCGGCAGGATCCTGAAGACCTCCGACGCGGAACATCCATCCTGGCCGACGACTGAACGACGAATGACGGTTCCTTTAAATGACGTCATCCAAGATGGTGTCCCTCGAATTCCGATTGGCTGATAGGATTCTATCAGCCAATCGGAATTAAGGTAGGAATATTCTGATTGGCTGATGGAAGCAGCCAATCAGAATCAAGTTCAATCCGATTGGCTGATTGGATCAGCCAATCGGATTGAACTTGATTCTGATTGGCTGATTCCATCAGCCAATCAGAATATTCCTACCTTAATTCCGATTGGCTGATAGAATACTATCAGCCAATCGGAATTCGAGGGACGCCATCTTGTATGATGTCATTTAAAGGAACCGTCATTCGGCTAGTAGGCGTCGGGAGAAGAGGATGTTCCGCGTCGGATGGAAGATGATGGCTCCCGAAGAAAGAAGATTGAAGATGCCGTTGATAGAAGACTTCATCCGGATCATGGACCTCTTCAGCTCCCGCTTGGATGAAGACTTCAGCCGGATTATGGACCTCTTCAGCTCCCGCTTGGATGATGACTTCAGCCGGATCACTGACCTCTTCAGCCCCCCGCTTGGGCTTGGATCAGGACATCGGAGGAGCTCTTCTGGATCGATCGGTGAACCTGGTATGGTGAAGATAAGGTAGGAAGATCTTCAGGGGCTTAGTGTTAGGTTTATTTAAGGGGGGTTTGGGTTAGATTAGGGGTATGTGGGTGGTGGGTTGTAATGTTGGGGGGGGGTATTGTATGTTTTTTTTTACAGGCAAAAGAGCTGAACTTCTTGGGGCATGCCCCGCAAAGGGCCCTGTTCAGGGCTGGTAAGGTAAAAGAGCTTTGAACTTTAGTAATTTAGAATAGGGTAGGGCATTTTTTTATTTTGGGGGGCTTTGTTATTTTATTAGGGGGCTTAAAGTAGGTGTAATTAGTTTAAAATTGTTGTAATATTTTTCTTATGTTTGTAAATATTTTTTTATTTTTTGTAACTTAGTTCTTTTTTATTTTTTGTACTTTAGATAGTTTATTTCATTGTAGTTATTTGTAGGTATTGTATTTAATTTATTTATTGATAGTGTAGTGTTAGGTTTAATTGTAACTTAGGTTAGGATTTATTTTACAGGTAATTTTGTAATTATTTTAACTATTTTAGCTATTAAATAGTTCTTAACTATTTAATAGCTATTGTACCTGGTTAAAATAAATACAAAGTTACCTGTAAAATAAATATTAATCCTAAAATAGCTATAATATAATTATAATTTATATTGTAGCTATATTAGGATTTATTTTACAGGTAAGTATTTATCTTTAAATAGGAATAATTTATTTAATAAGAGTTAATTAATTTTGTTAGATTAAAATTATATTTAAATTAGGGGGGTGTTAGCGTTAGGGTTAGACTTAGCTTTAGGGGTTAATACATTTATTAGAATAGCGGTGAGCTCCAGTCGGCAGATTAGGGGTTAATAATTGAAGTTAGGTGTCGGCGATGTTAGGGAGGGCAGATTAGGGGTTAATACTATTTATTATAGGGTTAGTGAGGCGGATTAGGGGTTAATAACTTTATTATGATAGCGGTGCGGTCCGGTCGGCAGATTAGGGGTTAATAAGTGTAGGCAGGTGGAGGCGATGTTGTGGGGGGCAGATTAGGGGTTAATAAATATAATATAGGGGTCTGCGGTGTTAGGGGCAGCAGATTAGGGGTACATAAGGATAATGTAAGTAGCGGCAGTTTACGGAGCGGCAGATTAGGGGTTAAAAATAATATGCAGGGGTCAGCGATAGCGGGGGCGGCAGATTAGGGGTTAATAAGTGTAAGGCTAGGGGTGTTTAGACTCAGGGTACATGTTAGGGTGTTAGGTGCAGACGTAGGAAGTGTTTCCCCATAGCAAACAATGGGGCTGCGTTAGGAGCTGAACGCGGCTTTTTTGCGGGTGTTAGGTTTTTTTTCAGCTCAAACAGCCCCATTGTTTCCTATGGGGGAATCGTGCACGAGCACGTTTTTGAGGCTGGCCGCGTCCGTAAGCAACTCTGGTATCGAGAGTTAAAGCTGCGTTAAATATGCTCTACGCTCCTTTTTTGGAGCCTAACGCAGCCATTCTGTGGACTCTCAATACCAGAGTTATTTTTATGGTGCGGCCAGAAAAAAGCCGGCATTAGCTACGCGGGTCCTTACTGACAAAACTCTAAATCTAGCCGTTAATGCTATAGTAATACCATAAGATCTGCGAGAGATCAGGCCCAAGGAACACCTCTGTTCAGACTACTCACCCAGACAGAGGCTCATTTTACTATAGAAAAATAAAGTTGTCTTTGAATTTTGCCATTTTTGCTTCCAATTTAACTTCATATTTTGAAATTACATTGTACATTAAAGGGACATTGTACACTAGATTTTTCTTTGCAAAAATGTTTTGTAGATGATCCATTTATATAGTCCATCTGGGAGTGTTTTTGTAAAAATGTATAGTTTTGCTTATTTTTAAATAACATTGTGCTGATTTTCAAACTTCTAACTAAACCCAAAGTTTTAGATATATATTAATGTCTAGAGACTCCAGGGGCCCGATCACATATGCGGCGTCGCTCGCAAAAGCCAGTGTCGCCAAGTATTTTGTGAATCTAGTGATCACATATACGGTTGGTATATTTTACCGATCGCTCTTTGCTTTTCCTCCCATAAACTAACATAGAACTGGCATTGCAATTTGGTATCACATATTCAGCACAAGGACTTACGCTGCGAAAATGGGGAAATTTTACTCCATTGTCATCTCACCACACATAGGCAGGTGAGCACCTTAACTCCCTAGAAGCCCTAACAAACACCTAACGCATGCACAATATGTACCTCTCAACCACCATCCCCCCACCGCAATAACTAATAAATGTATTAAACCCTATTCCGCCTACCCCAACATCGCAAAGTATCTAAGAAAGTTATAAACCCCTAATCCACCACCCACCCAAAATGCAAAGTATCTAATTACACTATTACCCCCTAATCCGCCAAACCCCCACAATGCAAACTGCCTATTAACTAGGCTTACCAGAAGTCCCACTTTTACTGGGATTGTCCCTGTTTGGAGGCGCTGTCCCAGTGTCCCACCAGGTTGTTCATTCTGTCCCAGTAGGGTTGCCACCTGCGGGTTTCAAATCATGTGTCCGGGTTTCAGACCACCTGAAACCCAGAAACATTATTCAAAATGACTAGACTGTGACTCTCCAACATAGTTGGATGCTGGTACTTTGTTGCATACAGCCCTGCTTAGCTTAATGTTGACGTTCGTGTCCTTCAAAGTTTACATTTAGTAATACAGGCTGAGTGTGCGGCATAGAGGTTTTTTTTTTTTTAATTTTGTAGTACTACTTGGTTTATTTTTCTAAGAATTTAACAACCCCCCTGACCCCTTGTGACATCACCGGTGATACACCTTTAGGGGAATCATATGGGTATGACCAGAAAGTGCAGACAGGCAGGATTTTTGCTGTGGATCTTGCTTTACTTCATGCAGAATTGCATTTTGGCTGTAATCTTCCTGCACTATGGTATAGAGTAGCCTCTTAAACAGCTTTAGCAGGTATGTGTTTCTTTTTTACTTATTTCATTCAATGTTGTATTTATGCCTTATCAGTATCCAGTTCTGTTCCTTAATTAGACACATAAAACACATATTACTCTGCAGATATTAAATTGTGTGATTTATATGTTTTTCACTATTTTATAAAATTGGTAAATATGCCTGATGTTTGTCATTATTTAGAATCTGAGATTTAGATAAATGATTTATTTGGTAATGTTGTGTATGGGTCGCCATGACAACGTAATGGTGCCTTTTTCACTAGGGGTGGTGTTATGGTCTATTTAAACTGTGTGATTCACTTGTTGTTTGACTGAGGAAAGGTAGAGTATCCACAAAACATTACGCACATAAAAGCTACTACTTTAATCGGACCGGTAATCGCCACGCCCCTGACCACACCCCCACTGGCACCGCACCAGGTGGTCTTAGTTTCACCTTTAAAAATTATGGTAAGCCTTCTATTAATGCGATTAACCCCTAATCCGCCAACCCCCCCAAAATCAATCTACATATTAACACTATTAATCCCTAATCCGCCAAGCCTCCACAACGAAATCTACCTATTAACACTATTAATCCCTAATTCGCCAATCCCCCGCAACGCAATCTACCTAATTAACGTATTAACCTCTAAACCGCCAACCCCCCATAACGCAAAGTATCAATCTAATTACTAAGCACACTAACCTAACACTTCCTAAATTAACCCCAATTAACTGCAATTGCATAAAATAAAAAAGACTACCTTTAAAAATGTATAGAAATTACCAAAAATAAAAAATCCTATTTTTACATTAAAAAAAATCTGAGTTTACATAAAATAACAAAAACCTAGATTAAATAAAAATTCAATATTACAAAAAAATAAAAAAATCTAAGATTACAGAAAAAAAATAAACAAAATTATCCAAAATAAAAAAAAATAAACCTATTCTAATACCCCTATAAAAACAGAAAAACCACCCCCAAATAAAACACCCCTTTAGCTAACACTAAACTACCAATAGCCCATAAAAGGGCCTTTTGTAGGGCATTGCCCTAAGTTTAACAGCTCTTTTACATTAAAAAATACAAATTAACCCCTAACAGTAAAAACAACCAACCACCCACCCAACCTGACTATAAAAAAATCTAAAGGGGCATTTCTATGGGTAATAAGCTCTTTAGTGCCCATTTAAAAAAAAAAAAACACTCCAAAAAAACAAAAAACTAACACTAACCCTGACATAGGTACTCACCATTCCTGAAGTCCGGTGGTGAAGGTGTTCTTCCAGGTGGCTCCATCTTCATCCAGCACGGGACCATCTTCTTTCTTCATCCCGTTGGCATGGATCGAAGGCAGCGCGGATTGAAGCAGCGGCGCAGACATCCAACGTGAAGGCTCTTCTTCATGTGATCGTCCGCCGCACACTGAAGATTGAATGCAAGGTACCCGTTTTATATTGGGGTACCTTGAATTCCTATTGGCTAAAAATTTTAAATCAGCCAATAGGATGAGAGCTACTTAAATCCTATTGGCTGATTTGAACAGCCAATAGGATTTAATTAATTTTTAAAGGTACTCTTTTTTTATTTTATGTAATTGTAGTTAATTGGGGTTAATTTAGGGGGAGTTATTTTAGGGGGCTTAGTGATTAGATTGATACTTTGCATTGTGGGAGGTTGGGGGATTAGGGGTTAATAGGTTAATTAGGTAGACTGAGTTGTGAGGGGTTGGTGGATTAGGGGTTAATAGTGTTAATAGGTAGATTTCATTGTAGGGGGTTGGCGGGTTAGGGGTTAATAGTGTTAATAGGTAGATTGTGTTGTGGGGGGTTGGGGGATTAGGGGTTAATAGGTTAATTAGGTACTTTGCAATGTGGGGGGATGGCAGATTAGGGGTTAATACATTTATTAGGTACTTTGCAATGTGGGGGTGGCAGATTAGGGGTTAATACATTTATTATTTACTTTGCGATGTGGGGTTGGCGGATTAGGGGTTAATAGATTAAAAAGGTACATTACGTTGTGGGGGGATAGCGGTTTAGATGTTAATACCTTTTATTATTAGTTGCGATGTGGCGGGATGTCGGATATAGGGGTTTTGACGCGACTGGTTCATTTTTTGGAGGCGGGTTAGATTTTTATGGGTGTTTAAATTTTTTTTTGTTTTTTACTCAGGTGCCGGCAGTTCATATATGACTCAATAAATGTGTATTTCCGCACATTTCTTAACCTTGCCAGTTTATTCGACTTACGGCAGTATAAGATCTGGGTTTTAGTAGTTGTGCTGAAACCTACGCCGTATATGTAATCTCGCCCTGGTTGGGTCTTTTTATATGCAGGGGAGGGGGGAGTGTCTGCACTTTCTGCTTTCCCAGCCCCTTTCAGTGGGTGTCCCAGTCTAAACTCATCAACAGTGCTAAACTGGAAGCTTCTGAATAAGTTTTTTAAAGGATTTATACTGGATTTTTATAACAGTATCTGTGCATATTCTTCTTTAAAGTAGTGTCTATTAAATGCAGTTATATGAAAATTGATGTATACCGTCCATTTATTGGCTAGATTACAAGTGGTGCACTAACTGTTGTGATATCGGGTTTTTGTGCACAACTAAAACATCTCTTAATCAACCAATCACATTTTACGTTCCTCGGGTTAGTTCGACTAAAACTCTTGCATAAAGTATAAA
This sequence comes from Bombina bombina, assembly GCF_027579735.1. Taxonomy (NCBI): domain Eukaryota; kingdom Metazoa; phylum Chordata; class Amphibia; order Anura; family Bombinatoridae; genus Bombina; species Bombina bombina. Next base: position 1,086,939,076 of record NC_069499.1, on the reverse strand, counting down.
CACGGTCTGATAAAAATTAGACATATACATATAAAAAAAAGTTAAAAGGACTCAAAGGTATATGACAAGGTGGTTGACTGCAAAGGGCTATATTGTATATATACATACATATATGTCTAAATATGTGTATGTATGCATATGTGACTGTGTATATATATATATATATATATATATATACACACGTGTGTGTGTACATATATATTTATGGGTTTTACTTTATATTTATTGTACATATTTAACATTCCAACATTCTTCACATACAGGACAATCGGCTAGATTACGAGTTTTGCGATAACAGGGGTGCGGTGCTAACTTGCAGTTTATTCTCACCACTAACTTACCTGCAGCACTGGTATTACGGGTTTTTATCAAGCCAGTGTTAACCGTCTGGATGAAGACTTCTGGCCATCTGGAGGATCACTTCTGCCTGTCTGGAGAACCACTTCTGCCAGCTTCGTTGAGGACATCTTGCCGCTTGGATGAAGACTTCTCCTGCTAAGTGGATCTTCGGGGGTTAGTGTTAGGATTTTTTATGGCTGTATTGGGTGGGGTTTATTTTTAGGTTAGGGCTTCGGGCCGCAATAGAGCTATATGCCCTTTTAAGGGCAATGCCCATCCAAATGCCCTTTTCAGGGCAATGGGGAGCTTAGGTTTTTTTTAGTTAGGGTTTTATTTGGGGGGTTGGTTGTGTGGGTGGTGGGTTTTACTGTTAAGGGGGTTGTGTGTATTTTTTTTTTTACAGGTAAAAGAGCTGATTTCTTGGGGGCAATGCCCTGCAAAAGGCCCTTTTAAGGGCTATTGGTAGTTTAGGTTAGGCTAGGGTTTTTTTTATTTTGGGTGGGCTTTTTTTATTTTGATAGGGCTATTAGATAAGGTGTAATTAGTTTAAAGATCTTGTAATTAGTTTTTTTATTTTCTGTAATTTAGTGTTATTTTTTTGTACTTTAGAACATTGTATTTAATTTATTTAATTGTATTTAATTTAGGTTATTAATTTAATTGTAGTGTGGTGTTAGGTGTTAGTGTAACTTAGGTTAGGTTTTATTTTACAGGTCAATTTGTATTTATTTTATCTAGGTAGTTAGTAAATAGTTAATAACTATTTAGTAACTATTCTACCTAGTTAAAATAAATACAAACTTGCTTGTAAAATAAAAATAAACCCTAAGCTAGATACAATGTAACTATTAGTTATATTGTAGCTAGCTTAGAGTTTATTTTACAGGTAAGTATTTAGTTTTAAATAGGAATAATTTAGTTAATGATAGTAATTTTTATTTAGATATATTTTAATTCTATTTAAGTTAGGGGGTGTTAGGGTTAGACTTAGGTTTAGGGATTAATACATTTAGAATAGTGGCAGCGACATTGGGGGCGACAGATTAGTGGTTAATAAATGTAGGTAGGTGGCAGCGATGTTAGGGGCGGCAGATTAGGGGTTAATAATATTTAACTAGTGTTTGCGAGGCGGGAGTGTGGCGGTTTATGGGTTAATATGTTTATTATATTGGCGGTGATGTCCGGAGTGGTTGATTAGGGGTTAATAGTTTTATTATAGTGTTTGCGATGCGGGAGGGCATCGGTTTAGGGGTTAATAGGTAGTTTATGGGTGTTAGTGTACTTTTTAGCACTTTAGTTATGAGTTTTATGCTACGGCTTTGTACCATAAAACTCTTAACTACTGACTTTAAAATGCGTTAGGAATCTTGACGGGATAGGGTGTACCGCTCACTTTTTGGCCTCCCAGGACAAACTTGTAATATTGGTGCTATGCAGGTCCCATTGAAAAAAGCCTTTACGAAATTTACGTAGTTGCTTTGCTTTCAGGCCAAAAAAGTGTGCAGTGCCCCTAAACCTGCAAGACTCGTAATACCAGCGGGTGTGAAAAAGCAGGGTTAGGACCTGATAACGCTGCTTTTTCAGCTTACCGCAAAACTCGTAATCTAGCCGAATGTTATTTTTATTGTAAATATATATATATATATATATGTGTATATACAGTATATATATATATATATATATATATATACTGTATATATACTTAGAACTATATATCTATTTCTATTGACATATAGATAGGTATAGATATATATTTTACATTAACATTATCAGATATATATAGATATATATTTAATAATATATTTATTTATTTTCTATGTGAAGAACATAGGAATATAAAGTATGCCTAATGCACTTCTGGTTTCACTCTTTAGGTCTTATATTAAAATATATTAATAATAATTATAAAAATTATTATACATACTGTTCTGTAAACAATAATCCATAGAACATCTCTCTTATATATATAATTTTTCAGTATGTAAAATTATTTTTAATAATTATTATTTTTTAGATTTCATGTTTTCAAGAACAGGCTTTAAAACGACTAATTCTTCATGTGTGCTAACTCGAGACCTCGTTAGATCTAAAGTACAAAACATGAAGAACGCATATTTTACATTCCTATGTTTTTCACATAGATTTTTTAAATTTATTATTACATATATATATATCATTCCAAGTAATAGAGCCGCACTCGCTGGACTTTCCAAAAACAATAGTTTATTGTGTACACAATAACAATCCAGGTTGTTCACCAAAAATGGGCAGGCATCTAAACTTACATTCTTGCATTCCAAATAAAGATATCAAGGGAATGAAGAAAATTTGATAATAGGAGTAAATTAGAAAGTTGCTTAAAATTTCATGCTCTATCTGAATCATGAAAGAAAAAATTTGGGTTCAGTGTCCCTTTAATGCGGCTGCGATATTCGCAGTTCTTTGGTTATCACGCAAACCTTTAACTTTAAACTTGTAATACGCGTTCTACCTGACCCGTGTAAAAAGCTTACTTCTAGGGAAGTTTATGCTTGAGTGAAAGCACTAAATAGCGTGCCACTTTTAATCTAGCCCTAAATATTATTTTTAAGATTTTTTAATATGAAATTCAATGCATATAATTAATACTTTACTTTTAAACTGTTGATTTTATTGAGCACTTTAATGTAATGCATGTGTCTCTCCGCATATAGAAATGTAAGTTGCACCCCTTAACAAGATAAACACCACTCAAGGTAAAATTTAACTTTACATTATCCTGTGAAAGACCATGTAGCATTACCAGACTTTTTTACTAGTAGCAGACCTACTCAACAAAGTGCAGTGGTACAAAAATAGTGACAATATGCATGCTGCTCTGTATAATTATTTTAAGGATAGATAGATCTTAAAGGGTTAGATAGATTAGAAGATAGATAGATAGATAGATAGATAGATAGCAGTGACGTGCGGTGAGGTCAGAGGCTGGTGTGGCTATGATACGCACGAGAAGCACATATATGAACCTGATAGAGGTATTACAAATTCTTATGTGCCTGAGCTGTAGTATGACAGGCTGCCAAAATTATCTTTATAATCTTCTTGCTGTATGATGTAGATGAACCTATTACAGTTATAAAATAAATATAATGCACTTTGTGCTACATGATTTAATATGATCCAAATACAACTCTTAGAAGGGCTGAGCATACATACAGTTACATTGAGTTTTAACACTTTTTTATCTGAAACTAGCATTTTAGTATTCCAATCAATCACCTAGATTACGAGTTTTGAGCGCTATAAGGAAAGTAAAGAACGCCACAAAAGTGGCGTTATTTAATTCCCTATAGCGCTGCTATTACAAGTTTAAAAAAACACTGCTTGCTCTCGGAAATACTGGCGGTCATCAGAAAAATGCTAAGTCTTTTAAGTCGCCGGGCCCGGATGGTTTCCCAGTACATTTCTACAAATTCTTTGCTCGAGAACTTTCCCCCCTATTACTCAAGCTCTACAATTTAGCTAGAGAAGAATGTCATTTAATTTTTTTTTTATAGAAGCCACTATAGTTACCATTCTTAAACCAAACAAAGATCCCTCCTTATGCGCCAGCTACAGGCCGATTTCTTTGATTAACACTGATATAAAGTTTTATTCTAAGATTTTAGCTAACCGGGTTGTGAGACTACTACCGTCCCTCATTAATTCGGACCAGGTGGGTTTTGTCCAACAACGAGAAGGTCAGGACAATACCAGGAGGTTACTCAACATTCTCACCCTCTCCTCTAAATTTAATAAGCCATTATCGGTTATCTCTCTCGATGCCGAGAAGGCTTTCGATCGGGTTTGTGGCAGTACTTATGGGAGGTACTAGAACATTTCCAGTTCCTTAGGGGAAAAGTAGATGTGATCAACGACCTCTATTCCACCCCCACCGCTTCTGTGAGCAGTCTAGGCTTCCACTCCCCTCTCTTCTCCATAACGAAAGGTACGAAACAGGGTTGTCCACTGTCACTGTTGCTATTTGCGTTGGCAATTGAACCACTGGCGGAGCAAATTAGAGTGGACCCGCAAATTAGAGCGGACCCGCAAATTCAAGGGGCCAATCTGTTTGGCACTACGCACAAAATTGCGTTGTTCACGGACGACGTCAATCTTTTTTCGTCCGACCCTCAGCAGTCCATCGCCAAACTCTTGGAGTCTCTAACCTCTTTTGGTGCCCACTCTTACTACAAGTTGAACCTTTCAAAAACGGAGGTATACACACAGGGTTTCCTAGGTGATCAGTTAGCCTCCCTAAAAACAAGATTTCATTTCTCCTGGACAGAGAAATTCATCCTGCATCTGGGAGTTAGACTTTCCAGCCATCTCCCTCAGATAATTAAGGACAATTATCTTCCTCTCCTTACCTCGTTACGCTCCCTCAAAAGCAAATGGAACTTATCACATGTGTCCTGGCTGGGTAGGATAGCTGCCCTTAAAATGTCTTTCCTAGTGATGTCGCGAACATAAAATTTTAAGTTCGCGAACGGCGAACACGAACTTCCGCAAATGTTCGCGAACGGGCGAACCAGGCGAACCGCCATAGACTTCAATAGGCAGGCGAATTTTAAAACAAACAGGGACTCTTTCTGGCCACAATAGTGATGGAAAAGTTGTTTCAAGGGGACTAACACCTGGACTGTGGCATGCCGGACGGCGATCCATGGCAAAAACTCCCATTGAAAATTACATAGTTGATGCAGAGTCTGGTTTTAATCCATAATGAGCATAAATCACCTAACATTCCTAAATTATTTGGAATAACGTGCTTTAAAACATCAGGTATGATGTTGTATTGATCAGGTAGTGTAAGGGTTACGCCCGCTTCACAGTGACAGACCAAACTCCCCGTTTAACGCACCACAAACAACCGCAAACAGTCCATTTGCACAACCGCAAACTCCCCATTTGCACAAGGTTGGATACCAAGCTTGCCATGTCCCATTCCTTGTCCTCACTGATGTCATTGAAGGTCTCTTCCTCCACCCAGCCACGTACAACACCAAGGGTCCCCGAAAGGTGACAAGAATCCCCCTGGGACGCCTGCTGTGTTTGGTCTTCGACCTCCTCAAAGCCACCTTCCTCTTCTGACTCCTCTTCTTCAGACTCCTCTCTCTGCGTTGCCTCTCTCTGCGTTATTATAAGGTGTGTTAAGTAGTACTATTCTTATCAGTTTAATCACTGTTATGTGCCTTTTTTTGGTTTGGTTTTTGAAGCCACAGTGCAGCACCAGAGGCCAGAAAAATTAGGCATGTACACATGCCTGAAAAATTAGGTATTGTTGCAGCCGCTGCTGTAGCAGTGGCCAGAAAAATTGATGTTTGTTTCCCGGGCAGAAAGTGCCCTAAAACATTGCGGCTTGAACCCTAGTTGGTGGTGGATAAGTCACGCAAGTCATCCGGCATTCAGAGATAAAATACACCAGCGTGTGGACCATTTTAAGCCCAAGGCAGCTCATCTCATCGGGCCTTTTTTAGTCGAATGTATCGCCCACTGTCAGTCCCTTTCGGATGCATCCCTCATTCATCTTAATAAAGGTGAGGTAATCTAGACTTTTTTGACCTAGGCGACTTCTCTTCTCAGTGACAATACCTCCTGCTGCACTGAAGGTCCTTTCTGACAGGACACTTGAAGCGGGGCAGGCCAGAAGTTCTATCGCAAATTGGGATAGCTCAGGCCACAGGTCAAGCCTGCACACCCAGTAGTCAAGGGGTTCATCGCTCCTCAGAGTGTCGATATCTGTTGTTAAGGCGAGGTAGTCTGCTACCTGTCGGTCGAGTCGTTCTCTGAGGGTGGACCCCGAAGGGCTGTTGCGATGCGTAGGACTTAAAAAGCTCCGCATGTCCTCCATCAACAACACGTCTGTAAAGCGTCCTGTCCTTGCCGGCGTGGTTGTGGGAGGAGGAGGATTACTTTCACCTCTTCCCCTGTTAAATTCCTGTTGTGCTGTGACATCACCCTTAAACACTGTGTAAACCATACTTTTTAATTTATTTTGGAACTGCTGCATCCTTTCTGACTTGCGGTAATTCGGTAACATTTCAGGCACTTTCTGCTTATACCGGGGGTCTAGTAGTGTGGACGCCCAGTACAGGTCGTTCTCCTTTAGCCTTTTTATATAAGGGTCCCTCAACAGGCATGACAGCATGAAAGACCACAATTGCACAAGGTTGGATGCCAAGCTACTCATGTCCCGTTCCTCGTCCTCAGTGATCTCACTGAAGGTATGTTCTTCCCCCCAGCCACGTACAACACCACGGGTACCAGATAGGTGACAACAAGCACCCTGGGATGCCTGTTGTGGTTGGTCTTCCTCATCTTCCTTAAAGCCACATTTCTCCTCTGACTCCTCTTCCTCACAATCCTCTTCCAGCGTTGCCACAGGTCCAGCAAGCGATGCTGATAAGGCTGTTTCTGGTGGTGATGGTGACCACAACTCTTCCTCTTCACGCTCATCTACGGCCTGATCCAGCACTCTTCGCATGGCATGCTCCAGGAAGAAAACAAATGGTATGATGTCACTGATGGTGCCTTCGGTGCGACTGACTAGGTTTGTCACCTCCTCAAAAGGACGCATGAGCCTACAGGCATTGCGCATGAGCATCCAGTAACGTGGCAAAAAAATTCCCAGCTCTGCAGAGGCTGTCCTAGCACCCCGGTCATACAACTAGTCGTTAAAGGCTTTTTCTTGTTGGAGCAGGCGGTCGAACATTAGGAGTGTTGAATTCCAACGTGTAAGGCTGTCGCAAATCAAGCGCCTCACTGGCATGTTGTTTCGCCGCTGGATATCTGAAAAGTGCGCCATAGCCATGTAGGAACGCCTGAAATGGCCACACACCTTCCCGGCCTGTTTCAAGACGTCCTGTAAGCCTGGGTACTTATGCACAAAGCGTTGTACGATCAGATTACACACATGTGCCATGCACGGCACATGTGTCAACTTGCCCAAATTCAATGCCGCCAACAAATTTCTTCCGTTGTCACAAACCACTTTGCTAATCTCCAGTTGGTGCGGAGTCAGCCACTGATCCACCTGTGCGGTCAGGGCGGATAGGACTGGTGTGACTCTCTGCTTTCAGGCAAGTCAACCCCAAGACGGACTACTGCCGTATCCGGGATGTGGAATAGTACCTGGGGAGCTGGGGGGTGCCGTTGATGTGGAGCAAGACGCAGCAGCAGAAGAAGAGGACTCTGCCGAGGAGGTTATGGAAGAGGATGGAGTAGGAGGAGTAGAGGAGGTGGCAGCAGGCCTCCCTGCAAGTCGTGGCGGTGTCACCAACTCCTCCATGCTTGGCAGCCGTCAGCAGGTTTACCCAATGCGCAGTGTAGGTGATATACCTGCCCTGACCATGCTTTGCAGACCAGGTATCAGTGGTCAGATGGAGCCTTGCCCCAACACTGTGTGCCAGACATCCCATTAATTCCTTTCACACAATTGAGTAAAGGTTGGGTATTGCCTTTTGTGTAAAGAAATTTCGGCCGGGTACCTTCCACTGCGGTGTCCCAATAGCTACAAATTTTTTGAACGCCTCAGACTCCACCAGCTTGTATGGTAAAAGCTGGTGGGCTAAGAGTTCAGACAAGCCAGCTGTCAGATGCCGGGCAAGGGGGTGACTTTGTGACATTGGCTTCTTACGCTCAAACATGTCCTTGACAGACACCTGACTGTGGGCAGATGAGCAGGAACTGCTCAAGGCGAGAGACGGAGTGGCGGATGGTTGAGAGGGGGCAAGGAGGACAGCAGTGGTTGATGTGGCTGAAGATGCTGGACCAGGAGGAGGATGGCGGCTTTGAGTTTGTGTGCTGCTTGTACTCATGTGTTGAACCCATAGGCATTTGTGATTTGCGATCATGTGCCTTCGCAAAGCAGTTGTACCTAGGTGGGTGTTGGACTTCCCACGACTCAGTTTCTTTTGGCACAGGTTGCAAATGGCATCGCTGTGGTCAGAGGCAGACACACCAAAAAATGCCACACTGCTGAGCTCTGCAAAGACGGCATTCTGGTGGTGGCAACAGCATGCGTTGATTGGCGTGTTGTCTGGCTGACCCCGGGTGCCGATGCATGCTGTCTGACTGTGCCACTAGCTCCTTGCGACGACCTCCCCCTACTTCCAACTCGTCTCCTCCTTCTCTCTGTCTCCCCATCTGAACTTTCCCTGTGTTCTTCTTCTCTTCTAGCGGCACCCACGTGACATACACGGACGCATCGTCATCATCAACCGCTTCACTTGTATCTGACAACTCAGCAAAGGAAGCAGCAGCAGGTACAACATCATCATCATCACACCGTACGTCCATGTGTGTAATGCTGCCTGACTGAGACATATCCCTGTTATCTACATCCTCTGGCAATAATGGTTGCGCATCACTCATTTCTTCCAACTGATGTGTAAATAACTCCTCTGACAGATCAAGTGAAGCGGCTGTGGTGCTAGTGTTGGTGGTGGCGGCAGGCGGGCGAGTGGTAACTTGAGAGGTGCCCGAAGCTAACCTGGAGGAGGATGGTGCGTCAAGGTTCTGAGCGGAAGCTGTAGAAGATTGGGTGTCCTGTGTTAGCCAGTCAACTATGTCCTCAGAACTTTTCGGTACGTGGCCTCTGAACACTGGGCATTATTCTAGGGCCAAAGGGAATCACAGCACCACGACCACGACGGCCCCTGTGGGGTGGCCTGCCTCTGCCTGTCATTTTTTTTTTTGATTAGTGGTACTATGCGTGCAAGCTACTGTGACAACAGATATGAGTGGCACTGTGCACTGGCAGAAGTTGGCAGAGAATACGCTGTAGGCCTGAAACACACGCTTGCAGACAACTAACTGCTATTCAATCTATTACAGTTAAAATTGTATTTTTTTTTTTTAAATGTACACTACTGTTACACCAGATATGAGTTGCACTGGTGTGACACTGTGCCCTGGCAGGCCCTGAAATACACACGTGTGAAGGAAACTGACTGCTATTATTTCACAGTCAAATGTCTAGTTTTTTTTTTAAATGTACACTACTGTTACACCAGATATGAGTTGCACTGGTGTGACACTGTGCCCTGGCAGGCCCTGAAACGCACACGTGTGAAGGAAACTGACTGCTATTATTTCACAGTCAAAAAAGTGTTGTTTTTTTTAAATGTACACTACTGTTACACCAGATATGAGTTGCACTGGTGTGACACTGTGCCCTGGCAGGCCCTGAAATGCACATGTGTGAAGGAAACTGACTGCTATTATTTCACAGTCAAATTTCTAGATTTTTTTTTAATGTACACTACTGTTACACCAGATATGAGTTGCACTTGTGTGACACTGTGCCCTGGCAGGCCCTGAAACGCACACGTGTGAAGGAAACTGACTGCTATTATTTCACAGTCAAATTTCTAGGTTTTTTTTAATGTACACTACTGTTACGCCAGATATGAGTTGCACTGGTGTGACACTGTGCCCTGGCAGGCCCTGAAACGCACACGTGTGAAGGAAACTGACTGCTATTATTTCACAGTCAAATTTCTAGTTTTTTTTTTAATGTACACTACTGTTACACCAGATATGAGTTGCACTGGTGTGACACTGTGCCCTGGCAGGCCCTGAAACGCACATGTGTGAAGGAAACTGACTGCTATTATTTCACAGTCAAAAAAGTGTTGTTTTTTTTAAATGTACACTACTGTTACACCAGATATGAGTTACACTGGTTTGACACTGTGCCCTGGCAGGCCCTGAAACGCACACGTGTGAAGGAAACTGACTGCTATTATTTCACAGTCAAATTTCAAGTTTTTTTTTTTAATGTACACTACTGTTACACCAGATATGAGTTGCACTGGTGTGACACTGTGCCCTGGCAGGCCCTGAAACGCACACGTGTGAAGGAAACTGACTGCTATTATTTCACAGTCAAAAAAGTGTAGTTTTTTTTAACCCCTTAATGACCACAGCACTTTTCCATTTTCTGTCCGTTTGGGACCAAGGCTATTTTTACATTTCTGCGGTGTTTGTATTTAGCTGTAATTTTACTCTTACTCATTTACTGTACCCACACATATTATATACCGTTTTTCTCGCCATTAAATGGACTTTCTAAAGATACCATTATTTTCATCATATCTTATAATTTACTGTAAAACAAATTATAAAATATGAGGAAAAAATGGAAAAAAACACACTGTTTCTAACTTTGAGCCCCAAAATCTATTAAATAGCTACAACCACCAAAAAACACCCATGCTAAATAGTTTCTAAATTTTGTCCTGAGTTTAGAAATACCCAATGTTTACATCTTCTTTGCTTTTTTTTGCAAGTTATAGGGCCATAAATACAAATAGCACTTTGCTATTTCCAAACCACTTTTTTTCAAAATTAGCGCTAGTTACATTGGAACACTGATATCTGTCAGGAATCCCTGAATATCCATTGACATGTATATATTTTTTTTTTAGAAGACATCCCAAAGTATTGATTTAGGCCCATTTTTGTATATTTCATGCCACCATTTCACCACCAAATGCGATCAAATAAAAAAAATTGTTCACTTTTTCACAAATTTTTTCACAAAATTTAGGTTTCTCACTGAAATTATTTACAAGCAGCTTGTGCAATTATGGCATAATTGATTGTAAATGTATCTCTGGGATCCCCTTTGTTCAGAAATAGCAGACATATATGGCTTTGGCGTTGCTTTTTGTAGGGAGCTTGCAGGGTTAATTTTAGCTTTAGTGTAGAGATCAGCTTACCACCTCACACATCAGACCCCCTGATCCCTCCTAAAGAGCTCTCTTCCCTCCCCCACCCCACAATTGTCCCCGCCATCTTAAGTACTGGCAGAAAGTCTGCCAGTACTAAAAAAAAGGTATCTTTTTTTTTTTTAAGCTTTTTTTTAGCATATTTACATATGCTGTTGTTTAGCATGCCCCCTTAGCCCCCAACCTCCCTGATCCCCCCCAAAACAGCTCTCTAACCCTCCCCCTCCGTCTTATTGGGGGCCATTGGGTACTGGCAGCTGTCTGCCAGTACCCAGTTTGCAAATAAAATGTTTTAATATTTTTTTTCCCTTTTTTCTGTAGTGTAGCTCCCCCCCCCTAGATTTATTTTTTATATATATATTTACCCCCCCCCCCCTTCTCCCACTTTCAAAAACAATTTTTCTGTAGTGTAGCAGTTCCCACCCGCTCCCTCCCCATGCACGCGCCCACCCGCCTCCTCCCGTGCACGCGCGCCCCCGGCGATTCCGCCCCCGATCCCGTCTCCCACCTCATCGATGGCCGCCCACCCGCCTCCCACTTTAGCTCCCACCCACCAACGAATGCTGCCATCGATGTCCGGTGCAGAGAGGGCCACAGAGTGGCTCTCTCTGCACCGGAGGGGTAAAATTTGTTATTGCAGGATACTTCAATATAGAGGCATCCTGCAATAACCGGAAAGCAGCTGGAAGTGATCAGGATTTTTCAGGACCAAGGACGTGCAGGGTACTTTCTTGGTCGTTAAGGGACTTTTTTTAGAGGACGTACCCTGCACGTCCTCGGTCATTAAGGGGTTAAATGTACACTACTGTTACACCAGATATGAGTTGCACTGGTGTGACACTGTGCCCTGGCAGGCCCTGAAACGCAAACGTGTGAAGGAAACTGACTGCTATTATTTCACAGTAAAAAAGTTTTTTTTAAATGTACACTACTGTTACACCAGATATGAGTGGTGGCACTGGGCAAGTGGGCACAGTATACACTGTGAGCCTGACACACACGCTGGCAGGCAGGCAACTGCAATTAGATTACACAGAGGAAAAAAAAGCAGACTGATGTTCTAGCCCTAAAAAGGGCTTTTTGGGGTGCTGTCCTTACAGCAGAGATCAGATGAGTCCTTCAGGACTGTAGTGGACACTGAATACACTAGCCTAGCTATCGATTTCACGATTAAATCAGCAGCAGCTACACTGCCCCTCCTCTCACTAAGAATGCAGCTTCCGAATGAATCTAAAATGGATGCTGTCCAGGAGGTGGGAGGGTCTGGGAGGGAGGGTCTGCTGCTGATTGGCTGGAATGTGTCTGCTGACTGTGAGGTACAGGGTCAAAGTTTATTCAATGATGACAAATAGGGGGCGGACCGAACATAGCATATGTTCGCCTGCCTCGGCAAATGCGAACACGCTATGTTCGCCGCGAACTATTCGCCGGTGAACTAATCGTGACATCACTAGTCTTTCCTCCTCAGACTCACCTACTTGTTTAGGTGTCTTCCTATCAGGATCCCTAAGTACATTCTCTTACAATTCCAGGGTGGGTTAACGAAATACATCTGGCAAGACAAGGCACCTAGAGTGGCACATAGAATACTCCAACTTCCGAAAACTTCCGGGGTATAGCATCTATATCTGTACTCCGGTATTATGAGGGAGCAATGCTCACTCATGTGGCACAATGGGGGGTTAAACACTCCCAAGCTAAATGGAGATCTATTGAGCAGGCTTCCTTGCCTTTTGCTGTTTGTTTGCAAGACCTAATCTGGACTCCCCCACACTGCTGTAGAGAATTGGATCTGATTAATCCAGTAGTCCGTGAATGCTTAGATTTCTGCGACAAGATTAGGCATTATCCCTTTATATCCCCACATTCCTCTCCCATCACCTTTATGACTGGCTTTCTTTCAGGGTTACAGAACTCACATCCTGGTAGGCGGGCACAACTGGGTATCAACCTGGTTTCAGACCTCTGGTCCTCCGCTCCTCAAGACTCCTTCAAGCATCTTTCTCATATAAGTGCTGGTACTTCAATCCCATCTTATCTGCCCTTCGAGTTTCATAGACTTAAGAGTTATCTAAATAGTTGGGGCTTTAGACCGAGCCTAGTTCGCCCACTGACTCCTTAGGAGACCATATGGAGTCAGGGTAATAGACTGTGCAGACCTTTGTCCCTCCATTATTCCTTACTTAGTGGTACCCCATCCCCCGAAGTGCCAGCCCACTTAACACGTTGGGAGTCCTTATTGGAAACACGGGTGCCCCCCCACATTTGGGAAAGCACTTTCGCACTCACCCAGAAAGCCATACACTGCACAACACTATATGAAACCTACTACAAACTTTTATCCCACTGGTATTATATCCCTACTAGATTGGCGAGGATGTTCCCGGGGATATCTCCTGAGTGTTGGAGAGGTTGCGGTCAGAGAGGTAATGCGTTACATATCTGGTGGGAGTGCCCAGTAATTCAGCCCTTGTGGCAGCAATTTTTTTCAGTCCTCTCCAATTTGGGCATACCCCTCACTAAGTCTCCGTCTTTAGCTTTACTACACATAGGGGTCCACACCCTACCCAAACACCTCTCATACTTTTGTATTTACTTATTTATGACTATCAAAAACGCCATAGCATGTGCGTGGAAAAAGGAATCCCCTCCTAGCTGGTCCGCAGTCTGCAACACCATGGCGTATATCTATTCCATGGAGAAGGACATTTTTTATAAACTCAACAACTCAGACTTGTTTGAACTAGTCTGGGTGGACTGGAGGGAAGGTTATGGCACTGAGTGGAAACCTAATATTTTGACTAATGACCCCTAGTCAAGACTTGGGTCATAGAGGGTGACGGTGACTAACATTACAGTTCACAGTGTGTAGGAAAACCTTTTCCCGTCCCTCTCTTCCCTCCCCTCTCCCCTCCCCTTTCTTCTCTCCCCCTTCCCTCCCCCCTCCTGCCCCCCTTCCCTTGGAATCAAAGTACTTGATAAGCTGAGGAACTACAAGTCCTCTTTGCACCTCACTTCTACTTCTATGTCCTTATGTTTCTATACAGAGAAGTTTTGTTACCATTCTATATTATTATGACCCGCTTAGTAGCCACGATTTTCTCGATTGTTCATTTACCTATCTGGGTTTTGTGACCATTAATGTAACCTGTGAGTTATTTTCTCCTTTTCCCAAATTATGTACATGTTATACTGTTGTTTGTATATTTAATCCTTTGGTTAATAAAGCTCTTTTGAACTTAAAAAAACACTGCTTGTGCGGGCGATATGGAGATTTTTAGCTCCATACCGCTCCCAAAACAAGCGCTGTGTTTGACGTGCTTGTGCACGCTTTCCCCATGGACATCAATGGAGAGAGCCGGCAAAAAATACTAACACCTGCGATCGCGGAAACAAAAGCTCCGTAACGCAGCCCCATTGATGTCTATGGGGAAATAAAAATACTGTTTAAATCTAACACCCTAACATAAACCCTGAGTATAAACACCCCTAATCTGCTGCCCCCAACATCGCTGACGCCTGCCTACAGTTATTAACCCCTAACCTGCCGCTCCTGATATCGCCACTACCTAAATAAAATTATTAACCCCTAATCTGCCGCTCCTGATATCGCCGCCACTATACTACATTTATTACACCCCTAAACCATCAGCCCCCCACAACGCAACAAGCTAAATTAAACTATATTAACCCCTAAACCTACCCTAACCCTAACACCCCCTAACTTTAACATACTAAAAATATAGCTAAATTAAATTTACAATTATTAACTAAAACTATTAACCCCTAAACCGCCAGCCCCCCCCCCCTCACATCGCAACAAGCTAAATTAAAATATATTAAGCCCTAAACCTATTCCTAACCCTAAACCTAACCCTAACTCCTCTAACTTTAACATACAGTAAGTAAATTAGATCTAAATTAAATTTACCATTATTAACTAAATATTACCTAGTTAAAACTAAATACATACTTACCTGTGAAATAAAACCTAAGCTAGCTACAATATAACTAATAGTTATATTGTATCTAGCTAAGGTTTTATTTTTATTTCACAGGTAAGTTTGTATTTATTTTAACTAGGTAGACTAGTTAGTAAATAGTTATTAACTATTTAATAACTACCTAGTTAAAATAAATACAAACTTACTTGTGAAATACAACCTAACTACCTTACACTAAAACCTACCATTAAAAAAAATAAAAAAACTACCATTACAAAAAATAAAAAAAACTATCATTACAAAAAAATAAAAAAATGAAATTATCCAAAAAAATAAAGATTAATTCTATTCTAATTCCCTTAAAAAAAACAACACCCCAAAATAAAAAAACTACCAAGGGCACTTAAAAGGGTCTTTTGGGGGGGCCTTAAAATGGCTTTTTGTAGGGAATTGTCCTGAAATGAACAGCTCTTTTACTCCAAAAAAATACAAACACCTCCTAACCCTATACAAACCCCCACCCCCTAAACTACCAAGGGCCCTTAAAATTGCCTTTTGGGGGGCCCTTAAAAGGACCTTTTGTAGGGCATTGCCTTCAGATAAACAGCTCTTTTACTCCAAAAAAATACAAACACCCCCTAACACTATACAAACCCCCACCCCCAAACTACCAAGGGCCCTTAAAAGGACCTTTTGGGGGTCCCTTAAAAGGGCCTTTTGTAGGCCATTGCCCTAAAATAAACAGCTCTTTTACTCCAAAAAAAAATACAAACACCCCCTAAAAAAATATACATTACACAAAATAACAAACAAATTATCAAAAATAAAAAAAAATATTCCTATTCTAATACCCATAAAAAAAACACCCCAAAATAAAAAAACAACTAATCTAGAATAAAATACCAATGGCCCTTAAAAGGACCTTTTGTGGGGCATTGCCCCAAAGATATCAGCCCTTTTACTTGTACAAAAAATACAAACACCCCCCAACTGTAAAACCCACCACCCAACCAACCCCCCCAAATAAAAAAAACTATCTAAAATAACCTAAGCTACCCATTGCCCTGAAAAGGGCATTTGTATGGGCATTGCCCTTAAAAGGGCATTTAGCTCTTTTACTGCCCAGACCTAAACTAAAAATTAAAACCCACCCAATAAACCCTTAAAAAAGCCTAACACTAACCCCCTGATGATCCACTTACAGTTTTTGAAGTCCCGCTTGAACGATCTTCATCCAGCCGGCGAAGTCCTCATTCATGCGGCAAGAAGTCTTCATCCAGGCAGCCTCTTCTATTTTTTAGGTGTTATGGGGGTTTTTTGCCGGCTCTCCCCATTGATGTCTATGGGGAAAGCGTGCACGCGCACGTCAAACACAGCTCTTGTTTTGGGTGCGGTATGGAGCTAAAAATTTCCATATCACCTGCACAAGCAGTGTTTTTTTAAACTTGTCATAGCAGCGCTATAGGGAATTAAATAATGCAACTTTTGTGGCGTTCTTTACTTTCCTTATAGCGCTCAAAACTCGTAATCTAGGTAATAGATTGGAACACTAAAATGATAGGATTTAAGGAGCTCACATTCTATTGGCTAATTCAAATCAGCCAATAGGATTTTAGCAGCCCTAATTCCTATTGGCTGATTCAAATTTTTTAGCCAATAGGAATGCAAGGGACGCCATCTTGAATCGCGTCCCTTGCATTGAAGATTCAGTTTATGTCGGCGACCATATGAAGAGGATGCTCCGCGTCGGTGTCTTCAGGATGGACTTGCTCCACGCCAGCTGGATGAAGATCTAAGAGGCCGTCTGGATGAAGACTTCTTTCCGCATGGATGAGGACTTTGCCGGCTGGATGAAGATCGTTCAAGCGGGACTTCAAAAACTGTAATTGGATCATCAGGTGGTTATTGTTAGGCTTTTTTAACGGTTTATTGGGTGGGGTTTATTTTTTAGTTTAGGGTCTGGGCAGTAAAAGAGCTAAATGCCCTTTTAAGGGCAATGCCATTAAAAATGCCCTTTTCATGGCAATGGGTAGCTTAGGTTATTTTAGATAGTTTTTTATTTGGGGGGGTTGGTTGGGTGGTGGGTTTTACAGTTGAGGGTGTTTGTATTTTTTGTACAAGTAAAAGGGCTGATATCTTTGGGGCAATGCCCCACAAAAGGCCCTTTTAAGGGCCATTGGTAGTTTATGGTAGGCTAGGATTTTTTTTTATTTTGTGGGGGCTTTTTTATTTTGATAGGGCTATTAGATAAGGTGTAATTCTTTTTTCGTTTTGATAATTTGTTTAAGAAAGATAGGAAAGAAAAGCGCAACCTCGATTCAAGTGGATTTTATTACACTTTTAAAATAACAAAACGCAAGGTAAGTAATGCACTTACCAAATACACAAGATAAAAAGGCACATAGAAATTGAGCAGGCAAGACAGGAACAGCAGGGTACACTGGTAAAAATCACCACTTCCCACCAGGTAGATTCTGGATCCCAAATAAACCTTCTGGCCTGTAGCAGCTTAAAAATCTGTAGTGTGTATCAGTCATACATCAAATGTGAACACCTCAACGCGTTTCCCCCGTCTAACGGACGGGCTTTCTCAAGAGGAAATGTGATAATAGTCTATGCCTATAGTATGATCCCTATACGTGTGTTAATTACCATGTCATGGGAAAAACATGTGTTGTCTACCTTAGGACACACCTATTGGGCTACGTCATTATTCTGAAAAGAACACACACACCAAGACACCCCTTAGATGTTATTCAGCTAATAGGTGTCATCATAGTCTGCATTATATATCCAAACATATAGAAGGACACATAAATATCTAAACTCCAGGCTATATGGATTGAGAATGCCTGTATAAAATATAAATAGATAAATAAAATTTCAAAAAGTTAAAATCACTCCCTAAGTAAAACTATTCTGCTTTATCCCTATATATATAATAGTATTCAAACCAAAGCATTTTTTTAAAAAAGATCTTTCTTTTTAAAAAAAACTTAAACTAATATTATAAGACATTAAAAGTGTGCAAAGAGGGCATTTAAAAAGTTTCTTACCTATTTAATTATAATGATCATAAGAACTTTAAAATGGTGAAAGCTAAAATGAGGTACTACATATGAGCTGCCACATCAATGTCTATGTTTAACCCCAATGTAGTCAGGGATTTGATTTTATAGATCCAAAGTGTTTCTAACTTATGAAGTTTTAAAAGTCTATCATGCTCCCTAGGGGGTACCCAATCAATCACTTGTATTTTAAGACTGCTAGGGTCACAATTGTGGACTTCCATGAAATGCCTGGGTACACTATGTTTATTGATCTTTTCTTTTATGTTATAAATATGTTCATATAGTCTTCTTTTTATTTTCCTTTTTGTGCGGCCTACATAAAATAGGCCACACCCACACTCTAAAAGGTATACAACAAAAGTTGAATTACAGTTGCTTCTAACTTTAATCTCAAATTCCTTTGTTTTTTCAGAGTTGTAAAATTTAATTGCTTTATTTATGTGTTTACACATCAGACAATTGGATTTTCCACACTTAGAGGTACTCTTCACACCTGTTAACCAATTCTGAGTTTTACTCTTTAGTCTGCTAGGGGCTAAGATATTTTTAAGGTTTTTACCTTTCTTAAAGGTGACAGTGGGCTGTTCCCCTATATGGATACCTAATATAGGGTCCGCTTTAAGAATGGACCAATGTTTTTTTAAAATGTTTTTTATTTTATTTGAACCTTCATTGTATGTGGAAATTAATCTAATAGGAGCTTCATCCACTGAATTAGGTTTTTTTTAACTACTAATGGCTTCCTAGTTATCAATTCCTCCCTATTCCTTGCAAGAGCCCTAGTTTTAGATTATTCTATTAATTTTGGATCATAACCTTTCCTTTAAAAAAATACTTTCTAGGTATTCAGCTTCTTTATTGAAATTATCAATATGGGTACAGTTCCTCCTCATCCTCACAAATTGACTATACTGGATATTTTGAATCCAACTCTTTTTGTGAGCGCTTTTAAAATCTATAAAGCTATTTCGCTCAGTGGGTTTTTTAAAATTAGAAACTGCAATTGTGCTATTAGTATCTGTGTATAGGATCAAGTCTCAAAATTCAATAGAGGTCTTGGAATGTTTGCCTGTGAATTTTAAATTCAAATCATTTTGATTAAGATAACCATAAAATTCCATGATTTCAGGTTCATCACAACTCCACAAGATGATAATATTATCTATATAGCGGTGATATTTGACTATATTATGTCCATACTTACTGCCATTCCATATATAAAGATTTTCAAAATAATTCATAAAAAGATTTGCATATGAGGGTGCAAATGTTGTCCCCATAGCTGTCCCCTGGGTTTGTAGGTAAAACACCCCCTCAAACAGGAAATAGTTGTGAGTAAGTATGAACATAATACAGTCAATCAAAAATTGGGCCTGGATACCTGAAAAATCATGTGTAACTAATTCTGCTTCATTGCTTCTATAGCACCTACACCTGCATCGTGTGGTATGCAGGTGTATAGAGCAGAGACATCACAAGTGATCCACCACATGTTGTCCTCCCATACTGTTCCCACAAAAATTTGGATGACTTCCTTTGTGTCTTTTAAAAAAGCTTGTGTCTGCTTGACTATTGGTTGTAAAAAGAAGTCCATATGCTTTGATAGATTGTCACAAAGAGAGCCAATGCCGGAGACTATTGGTCTCCCCGGCGGGTTGGCAAGATCTTTGTGCACTTTCGGCAAGTGATAGAATAGAGGAATATTGGGATGAGCATTAGATACAAACCTGTATTCATTAATATTAAGTATCCCTGCGTTTTTAGCTTCCATCAGTAATTTTTCCAAATCTTTTCTAAACTTAACTGTAGGGTCTAGTTTCAGAATTCTATAAGTTTATTATAATTTGTTTGTTATTTTTCATAATTTAGTGTTTGTTTTTTCTTGTAATTAAGTTAGTTTTTATTTTTTGTAATTAGATAGTTTTTGTAATTTTTAGAGCAGTGTTAGGATTTTTTATTGGTAGTTTAGATTTATTTAATTTGTAGGGTAGTTAGTTTAATTTTAGTTTAATAATTATAATAGTTTAATTGTTAGTTTAAATTTTTTTTTTTAATTTGACAGGTAAATTGAATTTAAGCTGGGGAAATTGTAATTTTAATATAAAGTTAGGGGGTTGTTAGGTTTAGGGGTTACTAGTTTAAATCAGTTTATTTCATTGTGGGGGGCTTTCGGTTTAGGGTTTAATAGTTTATTTTAGTATATTTCGTTGTGGGGGCTTGCAGTTTAGGGGTTAATATGTTTATTATAGTGGTGACGATGTCGGGAGTGGCAGATTAGGGGTTATTAAATTTATTATAGTGTTTGTGATGCGGGAGGGCCTCGGTTTAGGGGTTAATAGGTAGTTTATGGGTGATAGTGTACTTTGTAACACTTTAGTTATGAGTTTTATGCTACAGCTTGTAGTGTAAAACTCATAACTACTGACTTTAGATGGCGGTACAGATCTTGTCGTTATAGGGTGTAACACTCACTTTTTAGTCGTACCGCAAAACTCGTAATACCGGCGCTATGGGAATCCCATGAAAAAACGTAATTTTTACGTGTGCAGGACTGACGTTGTGGTACAGGCTATACCGGCAAGACTTGGAATAGCTGCAGTGCTGTTTTAATGCTGAAAATGCCATATTTTAAGAGTTACAAGCTGCAACGCAAAACTTGTAATCTAGGTGTATATGTCTAAGGTACTAAAGTTGTAGCCAATCTTATATTATATATATATATATTTACAGTCAGCTGCACTGCCTCTCAAGTCATAACCAATGGGTTAAGCTCTCAACCCCCTAGCCCCACAATTGCACTGCCTGATTCCATATTGCAGCACAGCATTTATGAAATTTCTATTCCCAGATCAAGGGAATATGGGCCCCATTCTTACTACACCTGTTGAGAGCCATCAATTAAGAGAGACAATCTATTAGTGAGCACAAGGCCAGGTAGGTAATCAGTGATGAAGAAAAATAAATAAATATTAAATATTTACCATGCTGTGCTCCTGCCCTGCTTCTATCACTGACAGTAGCTCAGACTCAGTATAAGGTACAAAAAAAAGGATATTATTTATATTTAGTTAATATTCTCCTTTCCAGATTAGTACATGTTTTGCATTTAGGATTTTGGTTTGTCTACAAGAATAACTAACAAGCAGAGTACAAATCAACAGCACCAGTAAATAGTGATGTCGCGAATAGTTCCCGGCGAACATAGCATGTTCGCGTTCGCCTCGGCGGGCGAACATATGCGATGTTCGATCCGCCCCCTATTCGTCATTATTGAGTAAACTTTGACCCTGTACCTCACAGTCAGAATACACATTACAGCCAATCAGCAGCAGACCCTCCCTCAGAGACCCTCCCACCTCCTGGACAGCATCCATTTTAGATTCATTTGGAAGCTGCATTCTTAGTGAGAGGAGGGACAGTGTAGCTGCTGCTGATTTAATAGGGAAATCGATAGCTAGGCTAGTGTATTCAGTGTCCACTACAGTCCTGAAGGACTCATCTGATCTCTGCTGTAAGGACAGCACCCCAAAAAGCCCCTTTTAGGGCTAGAACATCAGTCTGCTTTTTTTTTCTGTATAATCTAATTGCAGTTGCCTGCCTGCCAGCGTGTGTATCAGGCACACAGCATATACTGTGCCCACTTGCCCAGTGCCACCACTCATATCTGGTGTAACAGTAGTGTACATTTAAAAAAACAACACTTTTTTGACTGTGAAATAATAGCAGCTGCCAGTACCCAAGATGGCCACCAATAAGGCAGATGGGGAGGGTTAGAGAGCTGTTTTGGGGGGGATCAGGGAGGTTGGGGGCTAAGGGGGGATGCTATACCACAGCATATGTAAATATGCTAACATTTTTTATTTAAAAACCTTTTATTTTAGTACTGGCAGACTTTCTGCCAGTACTTAAGATGGCAGGGACAATTGTGGGGTGGGGGAGGGAAGGGAGCTGTTTGGGAGGGATCAGGGGGTCTGATGTGTCAGGTGGGAGGCTGATCTCTACACTAAAGTTATTACAAACTACCTAATTAACTGCTAGCCATAATACACGTGTGATGCGCAGCAGCATTTAGCGGCCTTCTAATTACCAGAAAGCAACGCCAAAGTCACATATGTCTGCTATTTCTGAACAAAGGGGGTCCCAGAGAAGCATTTACAACCATTTGTGCCATAATTGCACAAGCTGTTTGTAAATAATTTCAGTGAGAAACCTAAAATTGCAAAAAAATTTAAGTTTTTTTAAAATTTGATCGCATTTGGCGGTGAAATGGTGGCATTAAATATACCAAAATGGGCCTAGATCAATACTTTGGGTTGTCTACTACACTACACTTAAGCTAAAATTAACTCTACAAGCTGCCTACATGCTCCCTAATTAACCCCTTCACTGCTGGGCATAAAACACGTGTGGTGCGCAGTGGCATTTAGCAGCCTTCTAATGACGAAAAAGCAACGCCAAAGCCATATAAGTCTGCTATTTCTGAACAAAGGGGATCCCAGAAAAGCATTTACAACCATTTATGCCATAATTGCATAAGTTGTTTGTAAATAATTTCTGTGAGAAACCTAAAGTTTGTGAAAAAGTGAACAATTTTTTTTATTTGATCGCATTTGGCGGTGAAATGGGAGCATGAAATATACCAAAATGGGCCTAGATCAATACTTTGGGTTGTCTACTACACTACACTTAAGCTAAAATTAACTCTACAAGCTGCCTACATGCTCCCTAATTAACCCCTTCACTGCTGGGCATAAAACACGTGTGGTTCGCAGTGGCATTTAGCAGCCTTCTAATTACCAAAAAGCAACGCCAAAGCCATATGTCTGCTATAATGGCATGTCTGGCACACAGTGTTGGGGCAAGGATCCATCTGACCACTGATACCTGGTCTGCAAAGCATGGTCAGGGCAGGTATATCACCTACACTGCGCACTGTGAAGCGGGCGTAACCCTTACACTACCTGATCGATACAACATCATACCTGATGTTTTAAAGCATGTTATTCCAAACAATTTAGGAATGTTAAGTGATTTATGCCCTTTATGGATTAAAACCAGACTCTGCATCAACTATGTAATTTTCCATGGGAGTTTTGCCATGGATCCCCCTCGGGCATGCCACAGTCCAGGTGTTAGTGCCCTTGAAACAACTTTTCCATCACTATTGTGGCCAGAAAGAGTCCCTGTGGGTTTTAAAATTTGCCTGCCTATTGAAGTCTATGGTGGTTCGCCCGGTTTGCCCGTTCGCAAACTTTTGTGGAAGTTTGCGTTCGCCGTTCGCGAACCCAATTTTTTAGGTTCGCAACATCACTACCAGTAAATAAATAAACAAGATGCATACGTTTTTAACTTTCTTAGCATTCTGTTAAACATCTTGATTGCCAAAGTCTTGCAACAAGCACACCTTTGCAACCACAGAGTTAAATTATTATTACAACAGAGAACAAGAAGTTCCAAATCTGTGTTGTCCGTGGGTGTTGTATTATGGTAAATAAGCACATTAACATTTTAGGGAAAGGTGCATGGATCAATAAAAGAAAAGTATATGGGAGGCTCTGGACTGAGCAATTGTATGCACACATGAATGTATTTTTTTTTTTTTAAACAGCCTGTCGGCAAGCAGACAGAAATGCAGTCTTGAATCCTATTGCAGCGCTTGATATCTCCATTTGCTTCCTATAAAATAAGCTGTGTGTTGCACATTGTATTGCACTGTTAAATGCACCGGTGTGCTGTGAATCAATAACAGTAGCACTGCGCTAGCTGTTTAACAATGGGCTGCAGATTTCAATTTCTCCCTGTGCCTCCAGTCTGCTCATCTCAAATTAAATATTTTACATGTACGCTTGCAATAAAGTGGTAAACATTTTGGTGAGGTCCCTGTATTGTGGGCGGCCCATCCAGCTCACTCCATGCTCTGGGTTATCTTTCTGACTGTCAGACCTGCAAATGAAAAGGAGAAGCAAGCCGCTGATTGGCTCCCGACTGAGTCCCGAGGCTGCTAGAGAGCAGCCTCTATTGGGAGCGGTATGGGTCGTGAAGAGAAGAGCATTAAGCTTTTATTGCCACTGGGTGGCAGTCTCTAGCGGCCCATATGAATAAATGCATTCATATTGTGCAACGGAAGTTGAGCTGAACAGCTCACAGCCTCTACTTCCTTGCGCAATATGGATCTGTGTGGAGATGTGAATTGACTTTGAGTAGTTAAAAGGCAGAGCAGGCTTCTTCTAAAATATGGTGGCGGAGTCAGCGGCAGGGGGTGGGGGACGGTAGGGGGGGACCTTTGAGAACAATTTTTTTATATATATATATATATAAAAACTTAGTTTTTTTTGTTTTTTTTATTAAACATTATTAAATTTTGTAATTACACACATAGGGGCCTATCTATCAAGCTCCGAACGGAGCTTGAAGGCCCGTGTTTCTGGCGAGTCTTCAGACTCGCCAGAAACACAGGTTATGGAGCAGCGGTCTAAAGACCGCTGCTCCATAACCTGTCCGCCTGCTCTGATGAGGCGGACAGGAATCGACACAATTCAACCCGATCGAGTACGATCGGGTTGATTGACACCCCCCTGCTGGCAGCCCATTGGCCGCGAGTCTGCAGGGGGCGGCATTGCACCAGACGCTCTTGTGAGCTGCTGGTGCAATGCTGAATACGGAGAGCGTATTGCTCTCCGCATTCAGCGATGTCTGTCGGACCTGATCCGCACTGTCGGATCAGGTCCGATAGACATTTGTTAAATTGGCTTCATAAGCTGCCTTACCTGCCTCCTATGACAGATAGATAGATCTTAAAGGCACAGTAAAGTCAAAACTAAACTTGCATGATTCCGATAAAGCATGCAATTTTAATCAACTTTCCGATTTACTTCTGTTATCAATTTTGCTTATTTCTCCTGGTATCCTTTGTTAAAGACTAATTATAGGTGAGTGTCTGTAGTATTGTACCTCAGCTACGTTTGCAACTATGCATAACATTGCTATAAACATTGTTGCAAACACTGCTGCAAGGTGGCTAAAGACATGTGCATGCTCCTGAGCTCACCTATGATTACTCTTTAGCAAAGGATACCAATAGAACTAATCAAAATTGGTAATAGAAGTATAATGGAAAGTTGTTTAAAATGCCATGCTCTTTCCAATCCATATAACTTTAATTTTGACTTTCCTGTCCCTTTTATTTTCTCTTGCACTATAAAAGTGGCCCCTGCTCGTCTTGTATATTTCAACGGTAAGCATATTTCAGTCCTCTTAGAAGCAAGCATACAACCACATGCAGACCTCACAACTGTCCCTATTTGAGAGGGACAGTGCCTGATTCTTGCTGTTGCTAGGGGCACAGCGTCTTTTTCCTGCTTGTTGTCAGGGGCTGTGTCGGGTCCGAAAACGTGCAGCGCTGATGTCTTCCATGCATGCTCCTCTCTCTGATACTGGTCCGGATTCCTGTGGCACGAATCCTGCACCTCTGTAAGTTGCTCAGAACGATCTATCACTGCCCAAGTATAGGAGTTACTTTGTGTGCTCCTGGTTGTGATAAAACGTTATTGCTCTGTTTGCCTAGCAATGTCCCATTCCTTGTCCTCACTGATGTCATTGAAGGTCTCTTCCTCCACCCAGCCACGTACAACACCAAGGGTCCCCGAAAGGTGACAACAAGCCCCCGGGGACACCTGCTGTGTTTTGTCTTCCACCTCCTCAAAGCCACATTCCTCCTCTGACTCCTCTTCTTCAAACTCCTCTCTCTGCGTTGCCTCTCTCTGCATTATTATAAGGTGTGTTAAGTAGTACTATTCCTATCAGTGTAATCCCTGTTATGTCCCCTATCAGGGGACGTGTATATGGCATGGATTTTAGGAAACGGGAGATGGAAAAAGATGCTTGGTCGGTCCTCCTACTTCAAATTTGGGGCACTGCGCGTGCAATCTACTGTGCTACCAGATATGAGTGGTGTGTTAAGTAGTACTATTCTGATCAGTTTAATCCCTGTTACGTCCCCTATCAGGAGACGTGTATATGGCATGGATATGTATATGGCATGGCCGAAACACAAGTGGCTGTCAGATAACAGTCCGGCCACGAGATAGATAGATTTGATAGATAGATAGATAGATAGATACATAGATTAGATAGATAGAACGCTGGCAGGCAGGCAACTGCAATTAGATTACACACGCAGACTGATGTTTCACAGTCAAAAAAGTTTTTTTTTAAATTTATACTACTGTTACACCAGATATGAGTGGTGTGGCACTGGGCAAGTGGGCACAGTATACGCTGTGAGCCTGGCACACATGCTGGCAGGCAGGCAACTGCAATTAGATTACACTAGCAGACTGATGATTCACAGTCAAAAAAGTTTTTTTTTTTTAAATTTACACTACTGTTACAACAGATATGAATGGTGGCACTGGGCAAGTGGGCCTGGCACACACGCTGGCAGGCAGGCAACTGCAATTAGATTACACAAGCAGACTGATGTTTCACAGTCAAAAAAGTTTTTTTTTTAAATTTACACTACTGTTACACCAGATATGAGTGGTGGCACTGGGCAAGTGCGCACAGTATAAGCTGTGAGCCTGGCACACACGCTGGCAGGCAGGCAGGCAACTGCAATTAGATTACACTAGCAGACTGATGTTTCACAGTCAAAAAAGTTTTTTTTTAAATTTACACTACTGTTACAACAGATATGAGTGGTGGCACTGGGCAAGTGGGCCTGGCACACACGCTGGCAGGCAGGCAACTGCAATTAGATTACACAAGCAGACTGATGTTTCACAGTCAAAAAAGTTTTTTTTTTTTTAAATTTACACTACTGTTACAACAGATATGAATGGTGGCACTGGGCAAGTGGGCCTGGCACACACGCTGGCAGGCAGGCAACTGCAATTAAATTACACAAGCAGACTGATGTTTCACAGTCAAAAAAGTTTTTTTTTAAATTTACACTACTGTTACACCAGATATGAGTGGTGGCACTGGGCAAGTGGGCACAGTATACGCTGTGAGCCTGGCACACACGCTGGCAGGCAGGCAACTGCAATTAGATTACACTAGCAGACTGATGTTTCACAGTCAAAAAAGTTTTTTTTTTAAATTTACACTACTGTTACAACAGATATGAGTGGTGGCACTGGGCAAGTGGGCCTGGCACACACGCTGGCAGGCAGGCAACTGCAATTAGATTACACTAGCAGACTGATGTTTCACAGTCAAAAAAGTTTTTTTTTTTTTTAATTTTACACTACTGTTACACCAGATATGAGTGGTGGCACTGGGCAAGTGGGCCTGGCACACACGCTGGCAGCCAGGCAACTGCAATTAGATTACACTAGCAGACTGATGTTTCACAGTCAAAAAAGTTTTTTTTTTTAAATTTACACTACTGTTACACCAGATATGAGTGGTGGCACTGGGCAAGTGGGCCTGGCACACACGCTGGCAGGCAGGCAACTGCAATTAGATTACACTAGCAGACTGATGTTTCACAGTCCAAAAAGTTTTTTTTCTAAATTTACACTACTGTTACACCAGATATGAGTGGTGGCACTGGGCAAGTGGGCCTGGCACACACGCTGGCAATGCAGGCAACTGCAATTAGATTACACTAGCAGACTGATGTTTCACAGTCAAAAAAGTTTTTTTTTTTTAAATTTACACTACTGTTACAACAGATATGAGTGGTGGCACTGGGCAAGTGGGCCTGGCACACACGCTGGCAGGCAGGCAACTGCAATTAAATTACACAAGCAGACTGATGTTTCACAGTCAAAAAAGTTTTTTTTTAAATTTACACTACTGTTACACCAGATATGAGTGGTGGCACTGGGCAAGTGGGCACAGTATACGCTGTGAGCCTGGCACACACGCTGGCAGGCAGGCAACTGCAATTAGATTACACTAGCAGACTGATGTTTCACAGTCAAAAAAGTTTTTTTTTAAATTTACACTACTGTTACAACAGATATGAGTGGTGGCACTGGGCAAGTGGGCCTGGCACACACACTGGCAGGCAGGCAACTGCAATTAGATTACACAAGCAGACTGATGTTTCACAGTCAAAAAAGTTTTTTTTTTTTTTAATTTTACACTACTGTTACACCAGATATGAGTGGTGGCACTGGGCAAGTGGGCCTGGCACACACGCTGGCAGCCAGGCAACTGCAATTAGATTACACTAGCAGACTGATGTTTCACAGTCAAAAAAGTTTTTTTTTTTAAATTTACACTACTGTTACACCAGATATGAGTGGTGGCACTGGGCAAGTGGGCCTGGCACACACGCTGGCAGGCAAGCAACTGCAATTAGATTACACTAGCAGACTGATGTTTCACAGTCCAAAAAGTTTTTTTTCTAAATTTACACTACTGTTACACCAGATATGAGTGGTGGCACTGGGCAAGTGGGCCTGGCACACACGCTGGCAATGCAGGCAACTGCAATTAGATTACACTAGCAGACTGATGTTTCACAGTCAAAAACGTTTTTTTTTTTTTAATTTACACTACTGTTACAACAGATATGAGTGGTGGCACTGGGCAAGTGGGCCTGGCAGGCAGGCAACTGCAATTAGATTACACAGGAAAAAAAAAAACAGACTGATGTTCTAGCCCTAAAAAGGGCTTTTTGGGGTACTGTCCTTACAGCAGAGATCAGATGAGTCCTTCAGGACTGTACTGGACACTGAATACACTAGCCTAGCTATCAATTTCCCTATTAAATCAGCAGCAGCTACACTGTCCCTCCTCTCACTAAGAATGCAGCTTCCGAATTAATCTAAAATGGCTGCTGTCCAGGAGGTGGGAGGGTCTGGGAGGGAGGGTCTGCTGCTGATTGGCTGGAATGTGTCTGCAGACTGTGAGAATAGGGGGCGGATCGAACATCGCATATGTTCGCCCGCCGTTGCGAACGTGAACAAGCTATGTTCGCCGGGAACTATTCACCGGCGAACAATTCAAGACATCACTATTAGAGACTGTGCTTTAATATTAAAACGTTGTCCACTTAAAGTAGCATCTGTCAAAGGTATACTGTTATACCATTTAATTATTATTTTCCCACCATGGTAATACCTCTCCATTCTAACACAGGGTAGAAGCCCAGTTTTATTTGGCCATATTAATAACTATCAGGTAAGTTTAAAAGGTATAACCAGAAATTGCCAGACCCCAGGGGAAAAAGAAAAGAAGAAAAAACACATACCCAACACATTTATTTTATACATACACAGTCTAATAAATATCTCTCTCTATGCACTTATCATCATGTATCTTGTGTGCCTAGTATGTGATAGTATGTGTGTGTTTGTGTGTCTTTATGCCTGTGTGTGCCTGTGTGTCTTTGTGTGTGTGTGTGTGCCAGTGTCTTTGTGCCTGTGTGTGCCTGCGTGTGTGTGTGCATGTGTGTCTTTGTGCCTGTGTGTTTCTGTGTGTGCGCCTGTGTGTGTGCGCCTGTGTGTGTGTGTCTTTGTGTCTGTGTGTGCCTGTATGCGGGTATATCCATTAAGCCCTCTGAAGCAATTACTCCTTTTGAAAGAATTTTTTTTTTTTTTAAAAAAAAGCTAATTACATAATAAACGGCCAGATTACGAGTTTGCGTTATGAGCAACTCGGTAATAACTTGCAAGTTATTTCCACCGGTTTCCAAAAACCTGCGTTAGCGGGCAATATGGCAGCATTGAGCTCCATACCGCACACAAATACCAGCGCTGCTTTGAGCTGCTTTTACGTGCTCGTGCACAATTTCCCCATAGACATCAATGGGGAGAGCCCCTGAAAAAAAAAAGCCTAACACCTGCAATAAAGGAGCGTAAAGCTCTGTAACGCAGCCCCATTGATTCCTATGGGGAAAGTAAATTTATGTTTAAACCTAACACCCTAACATAAACCCTGAGTCTAAACACCCCAAATCTGCTGCCCCCAACATCGCCGACACCTACTTTACACTTATTAACCCCTAATCTGCCGCCCCCGACATCGCTGCTACCTACATTACACTTATTAACCCTTAATCTGTCGCCCCCCGATATCGTTGCCACCTACATAAATGTATTAACCCCTAATATGCCGCCCCCAACGTCGCTACCGCCACTATACTAAAGTTATTAACCCCTAAACCTCTGGCCTCCCACATCACTAACACTAAATAAATATTTTAACCCCTAAACCTAACCCTAAGTCTAACCCTAACACCCCTAACTTTAATATAATTAAAATAAATCTAAATAAAACTTACTATTATTACCTAAATAATTCCTATTTAAAACTAAATACTTACCTATCAAATAAACCCTAAGCTAGCTACAAAATAACTAATAGTTACATTGTAGCTATCTTAGGTTTTATTTTTATTTCACAGCTAAGTTTGTATTTATTTTAACTAGGTAGAATAGTTACTAAATATTTATTAACTATTTAATAACTACCTAGTCAAAATAAATACAAATTTACCTGTAAAATAAAACCTAACCTAAGTTACACTAACACCTAACATTACACTAAAATTAGATAAATTACATTAATTAAATACAATTAACTAAATTACAAAAAAAATATAAACACTAAATTACACAAAATAAAAAAGAAATGATCAAATATTTAAACTAATTACACCTAATCTAATAGCCCCCCCAAAATAAAAAATCACTAGCCTACACTAAACTGCCAATGATTCAGGGGTTAATTGGTAGTTTATGGGTGTTAGTGTACTCTGTAGCACTTTAGTTATGAGTTTTATGGTACAGCTTTGTAACGTAAAACCCATAACTACTGACTTTCAGTTTACGGTACGGATCTTGTAGTTATAGGCTGTACCGCTCACTTTTTTGCCGGACAGGCAAAGTCGTAATACCGGTGCTGTGGAAGTCCCATTGAAAAAGGACTTTTTAAAAAAGTGAGGTAGTTACGTTGCGTGACGGCCAAAAAAGTGTGCGGTATACTCATAACACAAAACTCGTAATCTAGCCGAAAGGTTGTTATACACACTAGTGTTACTGTGAAAAGAAGTTTGGAATATATATATATATTTGTTTAATTGAATGTGATAGGTTTTGAATATTTTTACTATTTGTAAAATGTTATTTATCACTGTATATTTAAATGATGATACACATGTTGATGGTTCTCTATAGACAGATATAGAAAACTCTGTTAGAATTACCAATACATTCCTGGTGGGTTGTGTTATTTTTATGAATGATTAGTTGCTCATAGCAGCTGGAACAATAGAAGGATCTCTGTTATTCATGTCCGCTGCGCTCTGGTATCTGGTTTTATATAAAATATGATCTGACATGATTACTACATATCTTTGTTATGTGTATTGCTATATATTTATACTTGTACTATTTTTTAAGAATGTCACTAAATAATTTTAACCTCATATGACTGGTTTCAAAAACATCAGGAAATACACAAAGTAAGTATTTCTATATTTCTTTATTTCTTTGTGTATTTCATATAGCGCGAATGATTTAGAGAAGATGAAGTAGATTACATTGCATTTTCTCCTTAGTGATGTACAATCTTTGCATTCGAATTATAACTTTGTAGGCCGACTCCTAAGCAAACAGGCAGTATCAGATTGCAGTAAGGCCTTTGTTCCAAACAAATAGTGTAAGTGATCCTTATGGGCATTTACATACAACTGATGGAAAATAAAAGCAGCACAACTGGTTGATCGAGTTAGTGCTAAACTACAACACAGCAACCTTTCCTCTATGATATAATGTTTAATTATTAAAAAAAAGGTGTCATATGCACTGACTTTTATTCCTATCTTTTTATTCCTTCTTGTTGTCACTTGTTTTGAAATATATATATATGAGTCACATCCAAAAATACACATGACACAATCTATTTAGTTTGTGAAGATGTTTAATTAATTTGGGTTCAAAGTTCAGACTTGACAAATTCCTGGAAGCATGGAGACTCGGTTAATAAAAATTGTGCATCTGCTTCTATCCTTTTGGAGTATTCTACATAAGTCTATCTGAGCTATCATGTGACACAGTGAGATTGAGTGACACATTATTTTTTCACATCACCATAATCATTTGCATAAGACAGAAACTAATTTTTTTTTTCCCTTTCTGTATGATAATCTGATATTTGTAAACTAATTTCTAAATTTCAATTACATACTCAATTGAATATAATAATAATAATAATAATAATAATAATAATAATCGTTATTTGAAATGCACAAGCAGATTCTGCAGCATTATACAGGGGGTTCAATAAATTAAAAGCAGACTGAGACTGAAGGTTAACAGCCCCCTGATCCCTAGAGAGTTTAAAGTCTAAGGTGCCGAATTATACAGCTCCGAATGGAGTTTGATGCCCCTGTTTCCGCGCGAGCCTTCGCCGGAAACAGCGGTTATGAAGCAGCGGTCTAAAGACTGCTGCTCCATAACTTGTCTGCCTGCTCTGAGGCCGCAGACATTAATCCTCCCGATCCTATACTATCGGGCTGATTGACACTCCCTGCTGGAAGCAGTTTGGCCGCGAATCTGCAGGGGGCGGCATTGCAGAAAGAGTTCACAAGAACTGCTTGTGTAATTATAAATGCTGACAGCGTATGCAGACGGCATTTATCGATGTGCGGCGGACATGATACGCTTCATTGTATCATGTCCGCTCACACATTAATAAATAGGCCCCTAAGTGCCTGATGAATGATCAAAAATCTCCATCGCATGGAGAAAAATCACACATCTTTTGGGGCTTTTTGTGCATTATTTTGTAATATATCTGTTCCTCCTTCACATACAGAACCCTTTCTAGTTAGATGAACAACTCTCAAGTTAAAATTTGCCTTTAGAAAATTATTTGAGGGACCTCGCTGTACAAGACTTAGATAATCTCGCCAGACCGGACAACTTTAGATCATCGGGCCCTAAGTGATATCAAATAATCTTTAAGAACGTGTTTACATTTAACTTTTTTTTTAATTTAAACTAAGGTTACTTTTAAAGGGATTACTAAACCCACATTTTTTTTCTATCATGATTCAGATAGAGCATACAATTTTAAGCAACTTTCTAATTTACTACTATTATCATTTTTTTCTTCGTGCTCTTGCTATCTTTATTTAAAAAAGCAGAAATGTAAGCTTAAGAGTCAGCCCATTTTTGGTTCAGTACCTGGGTAGCACTTGCTGATTGTAGCCACCAATCAGTAAGCGCTATCCAGGTACTGAACCAAAAATGGGCTGGCACTTAAAGGGACAGTCAACACCAGAATTTTTGTTGTTTAAAAAGATAGATAATCCCTTTATTACCCTTTATTACCCATTCCCTAGTTTTGCATAACCAACACTATTATATTAATATACTTTTTACCTCTGTGATTAACTTATATCTAAGCATCTTCTGACAGCCCCCTGATCTCATGACATTTTATTTATTATCAATTGACTTGCATTTTAGCCAATTAGTGCAGTGTCTGCCACAAGCCACGGGCGTGATCTATATGACTCACATGAACTAGCTCTCCCCTGTTGTGAAAAGCAAATAAAAAAGCATGTGATAAGAGGCGGCCTTCAAGGGCTTAGAAATTATCATATGAGCCTTCCTATGTTTAGCTTTCAACTAAGAATACCAAGAGAACAAAGCACAATTGGTGATAAAAGTAAATTGGAAAGTTGTTTAAAATTAAATGCCCTATTTGAAACATGAAAGTTTTTTGGACTTGACTGTCCCTTTAAAGGGACACTAAACCCAATTTTTTTTCTTTCATGATTCAGATAGAGCATGCAATTTTAAGCAACTTTCTAATTTACTCCTATTATCAAATTTTCTTCATTCTCTTGGTATCTTTATTTGAAATGCAAGAATTTAAGTTTAGATGCCGGCCCATTTTTGGTGAATAACCTGGGTTATTCTTGCTGATTGGTGGATAAATTCATCCACCAATAAAAAAGTGCTGTCCAGAGTCCTGAACAAAAAAAAGAAGCTTAGATGCCTTCTTTTTCAAATAAAGATAGCAAGTGAACGAAGAAAAATTGATAATAGGAGTAAATTAGAAAGCTGCTTAAAATTTCTATCTGAATCACAAAGGAAAAAAAATTGGGTTCAGTGTCCCTTTAAGCTTACATTTCTGCTTTTTCATATAAGATACCAAGAGAACAAAGAAAAAATGGTAATAGGAGTAAATTGGAAAGTTGCTTAAGATTGCATGCTCTATTTGAATTGTGAAAGAAAAAAAAATGGGTTTAGTATTCCTTTAAGGAATATAGGCTGCAGATTGTAAATAAGCAATAGATCAAAGTAAAAATATATAATTTTATGCCAATACATCATCTCTAACTGAAAGCAGGGTGTAACCCATTTGTATATTGCAATAGGTGTGTTCATGTGACATCATCAGATATGCTAATTCATTCTCACTATGAAATATTTTTCAAAGGTGTCAGGTTCAGTCTATATATAAATAATTTGAATGGCTGCCTTATCAGTATTCTGGCTGGCTCCTACATTTAATATAAATCTATGTTTTAAAACCTAGATAAGAAAAAAATACAACAGGTTAAAAATAAAGATGAAAAAATGTTTATGTATAACATTAAAATATTTTATTTATTTGAATTAAAACTTACGCATACATTTTATGTTGTAATTAGTTGCTTTTTGGTTAATAGTTCATCAAAAGAAATTTTAATCATTGGATTGCTTAGCACAACTATGAACTGTTTGTTAAAGGGACAGTCAAGTCAAAATTAAACTTTTAGGATTTAGATAGAGTATACCATTTTAAATAACTTTCTATTTTACTTCTATTATCAAATTGTCTTTGCTCTCTCAGTATATTATGTTGAAAAGCAGTACCGTAAGCTAAGGAGTGTGCATGTTTTTGAAGCACTATATAGCAGCAGTTTTGCAAGAATGATATCCATTTGCAAAAAGCACTAGATGGCAGCACTGTTTCCAGCCTAGGTATATTTGCAACAAAGAATGTGATGGAAGTGAAGCAAATTTAAAGTAGAAGCTTTTTTCCTTTGTCTGAATCACAAAAGAACATTTTTGGATTTCATATCCCTTTAATGGCAGGAATGTCCACTGGCTGTTAAAGATAGGTGAAGTGAGCTTCAATACATTTTAAACATGATCTCATCTTGGAGGCCCTTGGTAGCCTAATTATGAACATATCCCACTATTTTTAACCCTTTGCATGATTTAAACACTAAGGGCTAGATTACAAGTGGCACACAAAATAATATTTTCGCTTGTATGCAGACATCGTCAGAAGTAAACTTTTAACGAGCGCTTGTATTACAAGTTGAAAGTAAACTGTTTGCGTGCGGGTCTCGATTGATCGGACTTGTTGTTCCAGCACATCCCATAGATGCTCAACCAGATTGAGATCTGGGGAATTTCATGTTCCTCAAACCATTCCTGAACAATATTTGAAGTGTGGCAGGGTGCATTATCCTGCTGAAAGAGGTCACTGCCATCAGGGAAAACCATTGCCATAAAGGGGCGTACATGGTCTGCAACAATCTCTAAGAAGGTGGTACATGTCAAAGTAACATCCACATGAATGCTGTACCCCAAGGATCATTGCCCTGAGCATAACACTGCCTCCGCCAGCCTGCCTTCTTTTCATAGTGCATCCTGCTGCCATCTCTTCCCCAGGTAAATGACGCACCTGGCCATCCACCTGATCCAAAAGAAAACGCAATTCATCAGACCAGGGAACCTTCTTCCATTGATCCATGGCCCAGTTCTGACTCTCACATCCCCATTAGAGGCTCTTTTGGCTGTGAACAGGGGTCATCATGGGCACTCTGACCGGTCTGCGGCTACGCAGCCTCATATGCAGCAAACCGCAATACACTGTCTGTTCTGACACCATTCTATCATGGCCAGCATGGTTTTTTCAGCAATTTCAGCTACAGTATCTCTTTTATGTGATCAGACCAGACAGACTAGCATTCACTCCCCACGGGCATCAATGAGCCTTGGGCGCACATTACCCTGATGCCAGTTCACCGGTTCTCCTTCCTTGCACCTCTTTTGGTAGGTACTAACCACTGCATACCGGGAACACCCCACATGACATGCCATTTTGGAGGTGCTCTGACCCAGTCATTTAGCCATTACTAGTTGGCCCTTGTCAAAGTCACTCAGATCTTTTTGCTTGCCCATTTTTGCTTCTTCCAAAACATGATATTCAAGAACTGACTGTTCAATTGCTGCCTAATATATACCACCCCTTCCAAGGTATAAGATAATGCAGAATTTATTAAGACACCAAGCTGCACAAATGGAACAACGTTTCGGTCCGAAAAGTTATTCCATTTGTGCACCTTGGTGTCCTAATAAATTCTGCATTATCTTATACCTTGGAAGTGGTGAGTGCTGCTGTCTTTTAGACTTTTGTATCAGTATTTGGGACTTGGTGTGGAGCCCCTGACAGAGTTTCACCCTTTATTTGCCTGTTGTGCTGTTCCTATCTTGACTGTGATATCCCACCCCTTGACAAGTGCCATTGTGACAATATAATCAATGTTATTAAATTCACCTGTCAGTGGTTTTAATGTTGTGGCCGATCAGTGTATATACAGATATATAGGAATATCTATTTAAAATATTTAAAAAAAACATTTCCCCACATGTGAAGAACATTGGAATGTCAAATATGTACAGTAAATATACAGTAAAATACATTATTAAATATTAATACTGAAGAATAATGATTTTCCATGTTTTCAGGTATTTGAGCGGAAAGGGCTGCAAAGTGTGTATATATTTAGTTCTACACTAATATTCTTACTTACTCTCTGAACTTGCAACACAAAGTGGACTTCTCTGTAATTACAGCACCATTGCCTTTTGTTTGAGCAATGTTCAGATTGGTTCATTGGTCCTTCAAATTAAAAAAAAAAAAGAAAGAAAAAAAAAAATACACTGTGGCACCTTAGCTCCTTATGTGTAAATGTTGGACACCTTGCAAAGGGGTAAAATACATATTTAAAGTTCTGCTACTTTCTCACATATAAAGGTGCAGCTGGCAAGCAGATGAGAAACAGGCATACATGCATATGTTCCAATCACTGATCATAATATCATCTGGAGCAGAATGGGTGTGTTTAAGAAGTACAACTTTGACTATGTGTTTAGCTTTTTCAACTGAGTTAAGCACATAGTAATAGAAGGAAATTGTATTCAAATATAATGCTCTTATGAAACAGAGCCTTTTAATTTTGCACTAGGACGTCCTTTAAGCATATTACTCATTTACTAACATACTGCCAGGAGGTTAGTAGCAGATTACCACTTATTGACCCATTATTCTTGCCCGCTGTTACCATTTTGTATGTTTATTATAGCCTGTTATTCCTACTGCAAACATTCTTAACTTTAGTGTATCAGCTACTTTTAGAAAGCTGTTCAGTAACTCTACTACCTATGTGGTAAAGTAGAACTTCCAGTCTCCAGCTGCAGGGCATGACCTCTTCGGTTACCATGTCTCTTGCACAATATACAGGAAGTTACTACAAAGCTGGCTGCCTGTGAGTGTTCAAACTGTTCATGTTTTATCCACTCCTTATCTGATTGGCTCCATTACTCTCCTTTTATTACCAGGTTTGTGTAGGCTGAGTTTAGGTAGCAGATACACATAGCCAATACATGTATCAGTCAGACATAGGTTTTCATATGCCAAATAAAGAATCAAACCAAGTCTACCGACCTCAAGCAACTATAAAAGCTCTTACACATACTGGGGATTGAAAAACAATTACTTCTCTTCCTGGAAGATGACGGAACAAACCATCTCTGTTAAATATAAGTATTAAAAGACTTACAGGCTGCGTAATTGTATCACATTATTGTGTTATGCCATTATGGTCACTTGTGAAATCTCTTACTTTTCTCTCCTTAAAAAAAATGTCATTCACTTTTTTCTACTCTACTGAGTTTTTTTTTTTACCTTTTCAAT
Source organism: Bombina bombina (assembly GCF_027579735.1). Lineage (NCBI taxonomy): Eukaryota > Metazoa > Chordata > Amphibia > Anura > Bombinatoridae > Bombina > Bombina bombina. The sequence goes on along the minus strand of NC_069499.1, from coordinate 1,086,901,024 downwards.
TTTATCCATTATTTAACTACCCACATCTCCATTTCTTATTCTTTGTTATACTCATTAATTTATTATTATTATTATTATTATTATTATTATTATCATCAGAACTATATTTTATTATTTTATTCATGAGAAACCAATGTCTTTTATCTTTGTTTTCCGCTTTCTCCATTCACTGCTCATTTCTCTTTTGTCGCTCCCCTGCTATATGTCTCCTGACTCAGCTCTTCTCATCTTACACTGAGCATCAGGCAGGAAGAAGCTGTAGTGCTCATCAGCACTGCAGTGATGAAATACAGCAAACAGGGGGTGTGCGAGCACTCTGTACTGGTGCATGGCATATTCACATTCCATAGGCAAAGACAAAATGGTTGTCTTGTGTGTAGCTCTTCAAAACAATTTAGTTGTATGACATCATCTCATAAAGTTTTTTTCATATGAATGGCCTCCCGGGCATGTGAGCAAAACACATTCTTTGTTCGCTCACCAGTATATTAATTGGTGTTTTCCTCTTATTAGCAAGTGGAGTGGATAGTAAATAATTCTGTAAACTTTCAATAGTAATGTTTTGGTACATTAACCAAGTAAATTAATTAAAATTAGGTGAATTAAATGAAATTTGTGGTATATGCATGTTTGTACGTACATTGATGTGCATACCAAGGGCCCGATTTAACAAGGGCCGAATGGCCCCTGTGCCCCTAGTTTCTGCGCCAGCCTTCAGGCTAGCCGAAAACATGAGTTAAGAAGTAGCGGTCTTAAGACTGCTGCTCCTTAACTCGTCCGCCTGCTCTGAGCGGCAGACAGCAATCAACCCGATCAGATATGATTGATTTGATTGACACCCACTGCTAGTGGCCAATTGGCTGCGAATCTGCAGGGGCGGTATTGCACAAGCAGTTCACTAGAACTGCTTGTGCAATGCTAAATGCCGACAGCACTGAATGGATCATGTCGGACAGACATTTGTTAAAATGGCCCCCAAAAAACTGTTCTTTTTTGTAACAATGTCCCATCCTAAAATACTTTAATTAAAGGGACATAATACTCATATGCTAAATCACTTGAAACTGATGCAGTATAACTGTAAAAAGCTGACAGGAAAATATCACCTGAGCATCTCTATGTAAAAAAGGAAGATATTTTACCTCACAATCTCCTCAGCTCAGCAGAGTAAGTTCTGTGTAAAAAGTTATACTTCACCTGCTCCCAGCTGCAGGTAAAAAAAAAAAAAAAAAAAATGAAGAAATTAACAGCAGCCAATCAGCATCAGCAGTGCTGAGGTCATGAACTCTTACTGTGATCTCATGAGATTTGACTTAACTCTATAGTAAGCTTCCTTTACCTGATTGGTGAAATAATATGAGAGTTCACGAGGCTCATCCCCTAAGCTGTCCCAGGACAGACACACTAAAATGCTGCTTAGAAATCCTTTACAATGGGAAGTGGCTACTGAGGAACTTTTGAGGTAAAATATCTTTCTTTTTTACATAGAGATGTTCAGGAGATATTTTCTAGTCAGCTTTTTACAGCTATGCTGCATCACTTTCAAGTGTTTAAACATTTGGGTATTATGGCCCTTTAAAACAGTTTTTTATACAGTCATTGGTGCTCATGTATATTGGTTACCCCTCCAGAGCGCTGTATCACATTAGAGATTTTTTTTAAAATAAATTATAGTAATTGCAAGCTTTGAATAGAGGGTGCTGTGATAGGTATGATTACCGGACCTGCTAGTTATCATTGTCTTACAAAATAAAAAAAATAAAAAAATAATAATAATTTTCTGCACAAAATATAGAATGCATGATAAAAAAATATTGACAAAATAATAATAATTCTCATATTTAGTCTTCCAAATTAAAAAAAACCTTCCTATCTAGAATTTAATATTTGGGGATAAAATAATAATAATAAGCTTTTGAATAAGAAAAAAAAACTTGCTTGCATAGTTTATGTCTGTCTCCTTTTTTTCCCCGGGTCATGAAAAAATTTCCCACTGACCTCTCTTTTGCATCTCCTGACCTGGATAAGCCTCAAAACCTTGGAGTGGGTTGAACACTGATGCCTATCTGGAATGGAAGAATAATTGCCTTTCAGTCCACTAGACATTCTTTAGACAGTTTTTCTGTGAAAGTTCCCTAAGTGTAGCTAAATATACCATGCAATAAAGTAGACATTAGAGAGGCTTTCTAGTGTATAATTTAGAGATTGCCAGTTTATAGCTGGAAGCATAAATAAGTATACCTGTGCATTCAAGGGACATGAAACCCAACATTTTTGTTTCATGATTCAGATGGAGCATGCTATTATAAATAACTTTCCAATTTTGTTTCATTCTCTTTGTATCCATTATTGAAGGAGCAGAAATGCACTACTGGGAGTTAGCTGAACACATTGGTAAGCCAATGATAAGAGGTATATATGTGCAACCATCAATCAGCAGCTAGCTCCCTTCTCCTGAGTCTACCTAGGTATGTTTTTCAACAAAGAATACCAAGAGAACGAAGCAAATTAGATAACAGAAGTAAATTAGAAAGTTGTTTAAAATTGTATGCTCTATCTGAAACATAAAATAAAAAAATGGGATTTCATGTCCCTTTAAGTCTGGCTCCCCAATTCATCATTACTTACCAATGCTATATATTATCCCATTTGCAAAACACAGAGCAGTTGCCTTCACTATAGCTAGCACATTTCTTTTTGTTCTTTGTGTATCCAATTGATATGTTTCTAGTTCTTCTGTATATGTACATGGTATGTGGCACTTATCTTCATCATTTGACGTGTCTACAATTAATTGTATTTTACTGTATTTTAGTTTCTATTAACAGAATACATATCATTTCCTCAAAGTGGAAAAAATACTGCCATGATCACTCATTTGAAAACTAATTAACTCAAGTATAATTTGTTTTTAATAAAACAAGAGCTTCTGGGTTTACTAAACTTTGATTAAGCAAGATTTATACTTGAGGTGAGTGCCAAGCAATATGACACTCTAGGTTCTATAGTCAGTTAGGTTTGAGCATGTTATCTCAAATAGTGAGATTGGAGAAAAATCTTCAAGTATGCTATTCTCAGTATGCTACTCTCTAAATAGTACTTAGTTGTGGAGTCATCCTTTACTTCCAACCTACTATTCACAAATAACAGACTTGCAACTGACTTGAGGTCAGTTTGTCAATTCTAAACAAGCTAAACAAAAGGAATTTCAAGTCAAATTCAGTTTTATTTTTTTTAACAGGTTGGTTTAACTGAGACAAACATGTTTAACTGACTTCTGCTTTCACTGTATAACATGCTTGAGTTGATTTGCTTGTTGCAAGTTGAGAGGTTGGTTCTCAGCAGTACCCAAGTTATCATAGGTAATAGCATTCCAGGAGTAAGAGGAAGCTGTTACAAAGCAAGGAAAGGGGCCCAATTATGCAGCAGATGACCTAGAAGGTAAGCAGGAAGTGAGCCAATTACAGAGTAGGTTGCTTCCTAGCATCACATGAGCAATGCATCCCTGACAGAAAGAGATAAAGAGCCTTGTGGGAGGAAGTGTTGTACCTTAATAATATGACAAAGTATTGTGTTTGTGTGTGCGTATGTTTGTAACTGCATGTGTATGGGTCTTTATGTGTCTGTATGTGTGTGAGTGTGTGTAAGAGAGAGAATTTTGGAATATGGTTGTGTATATTGCTACATCTGTGAATGTTTATATGTGTGTGCATGTCTATGTGTGTATATGTAGTTATGCATGTTTATTTATATATATTTAAATATTTTATAGCTGCACAACGTTTCTGTTTAAATTTACATTTTCAAATTTGCATAACTTTGAAAAATGAACGTGTGCTATAATCAGGCATTTTTTTAATTTATTTTTTTAGCTATTACTAGTGACTACAAAACAGGGGACTGGAGTACAAATGGGACACATTGTAGTGCAATGTAGTAACAAAAATTGCACCATCCGTATAAAACATATATAAGACTGATATAGAAAAATGTAGTAATTATAGGGAAAAACAGAATTTATGTTTACCTGATAAATTACTTTCTCCAACGGTGTGTCCGGTCCACGGCGTCATCCTTACTTGTGGGATATTCTCTTCCCCAACAGGAAATGGCAAAGAGCCCAGCAAAGCTGGTCACATGATCCCTCCTAGGCTCCGCCTTCCCCAGTCATTCGACCGACGTAAAGGAGGAATATTTGCATAGGAGAAACCATATGATACCGTGGTGACTGTAGTTAAAGAAAATAAATTATCAGACCTGATTAAAAAACCAGGGCGGGCCGTGGACCGGACACACCGTTGGAGAAAGTAATTTATCAGGTAAACATAAATTCTGTTTTCTCCAACATAGGTGTGTCCGGTCCACGGCGTCATCCTTACTAAGGGATTAAATGCCTATCAGTTGTTACCAGCAGAGAGGCTTACATAACTTAACACAAATATAACTTAACACTTTATTTAACTTAACCTAATAAATAACGACACAGAAACTGGTTATGGGTAAACTATTTGACCGTCACAGGGCAAAATATTTATTAAACTGAACGCATCAGAAAAAACTGCACAACAGGCAAGATGGCGGCAAGCGCTTATCCTAAAACATAACCCAGCACTGCAAGAGGTAAGCGGCCCAAAACGGAATCTGCAGCAGAGAGGCTCTCTGCTCAAGGAAACGCTACTGAGGGGTGTCGAGCTCTTGTGACCCACCCGCAAGGGGAAGGAGGGGCACCCCACGTGCACTTGGGGACATCCGCCCCTCCCACTTTTAGACTGGTCATCGCTCACCCCTTTTCGCCATTCCCTACGCAACAGGGCCGCTACCTCCCGCCGTGAGGGTGTCAGAGAAGGTCTCTGTATCCCAGCCGCTCGAACTGAGAAATCCAGAGAGGAAAGCTGGAACTATCCTGCTATGGACTTCAAAGGCTAGCCTGACTAGGCATGCCCAGGTCCCGTAAATTAACTAGCTAGAGTAGCCATCTTGCCAAAAAGGGAGGGAGGGCGGGAAAACGTCTCTGCTCAGGATCCAGGAAGAAGAGGGCCAGTGATCAGTGTTGCACACTTTTAAGGTAAGAAGGGGAGCTCCTCCCTACACTAGCAACATTGTTGCAACTAACCCCACACTGCCTCTTCTCCTATCTCACTCCTTTCAGCATTAACCCTTAGCTTGTTTCAGTCCCATGCTGGTCCCTCTACTGTCTTAAGGGATTAAATGCCTATCAGTTGTTACCAGCAGAGAGGCTTACATAACTTAACACAAATATAACTTAACACTTTATTTAACTTAACCTAATAAATAACGACACAGAAACTGGTTATGGGTAAACTATTTGACCGTCACAGGGCAAAATATTTATTAAACTGAACGCATCAGAAAAAACTGCACAACAGGCAAGATGGCGGCAAGCGCTTATCCTAAAACATAACCCAGCACTGCAAGAGGTAAGCGGCCCAAAACGGAATCTGCAGCAGAGAGGCTCTCTGCTCAAGGAAACGCTACTGAGGGGTGTCGAGCTCTTGTGACCCACCCGCAAGGGGAAGGAGGGGCACCCCACGTGCACTTGGGGACATCCGCCCCTCCCACTTTTAGACTGGTCATCGCTCACCCCTTTTCGCCATTCCCTACGCAACAGGGCCGCTACCTCCCGCCACAAGATAGCATAACATAATGCTAACCTTGCCGCCACCTAACAACCACAACCTGCTTACAGGCGGGTTCCTATAGAATTTTTAATATCCTCAATAAAGATATCTAGGGCTACATTCTGCAGGTGAACCCTATCCCTTCTATAGAAATGCTGCTTGTCGGACGTGATGGAGTTGTGTTTAACCACGAAACCTCCCACTCCCGTGACGGTCCTACCAATCGAGGCATTGATCTTTTTCCTAACTCGATAGGCTGCGCTATGACTGACCATGTGCCGCCATTCCAGTCTGGGAATAATATTAGACCACCCGATTACAACGTTCGGGATTCTGATCTTAATCCATGCAATCCCGGCCTGCATGATTTTTGTCAATTCCAACACTGGAATGGCGCCCACATCGTTACCGCCCAGGTGAATAATCAATATGTGGGGCTTACCCCAGCGAACTAGGGCCTCGGAAATAAGGGGGGCTAACCTAGGCCAACACATGCCCCTCTCCCCTAACCATCTAATCGATGCTTTAGTTGCAGGGAAACCCAGTGACTGACCCCCGGGGAGGGATAAACAGCGGATGCATGCCCAATGGACATACGAGTGCCCGACAATCCAAACTCTCCTGGCTCCCTGTGCGGTTCCTGCAACGACAAATAGTGTAAACAACACAGAAATGGAAGGGAAACATTAAACAACTGGCCGAACATAACCGCAATATCTGTTGGACCGCCATCTACCCACATGTCGAATAGCATCTGCTGAGGAACCTGTCATCGCAGCGTTAGTCGCAGCCCCTATACGGAAAGAATGGGAGGCAATCCTGGTTCCGTCTAAACCGGCAGCTGCCACTGCCTTTGCTAAAACTTTGCGAAACTGGTAAATGGACAACGCACAACCATCAGCATGTATTAACAGGGACCCCGGGTTGCCTGGTCTCACTTCCCAAAAGTGTGAAAGAGCTAATACCGGGCAGCACGATCCCGATGTTTTGGGCATAGAAATCCACACCCCTTTTCCCTGCTGATCTGTCTTTGACCGTGGTAGATATAGCAACAGGGAATCTGTTGCAAACCGTAAATGTTCGGCCAACAGGCCCCTGTCAAGTTGTGTCTTGGAGGGGGATACTAATTCACCAACCCTAAGGGCTGCAGAATAAGCCAGGACAAAGGCTGCACGAAACAGGGAAAACTCGTATGGCGTAGCGCAAACCTGCCCTAACGCCTCCACCAGCCGCTCAAGCCGAGCGAGGGTAATGGGCTCCCTAGGGTCTTTATGCTGGGGCTGCGATCTTCCCCACCCTTTAACTACCTGCCGCACAAAGAAAGCGCTAGTTGGGTCAGGCATGCCCATGGTGCGAAAGAAAAATGACAATGCCGCAAGCCGCGAGTGAATACCTCCATGCCGAACCCCAGCCTGCCTGAGACTCACCAGCCAATCACACAATGTAGCTTGAGATGCCTCCACAGCTTCCAAATCTTGATGATGGCAGAATCTTTCCCATTCGTCCCACAAGCTCGTGTAAGAGCGCCAAGTAGACGGGGCTAGTGAAGCCCGTACTAAAGGGAGCAGGGATATCCACGACTTAGAAGCTGCCAAAGAAAACCGGGACAGGGTAAACCTTCTGGAGCAGCATTAGGAGCAAGACGTCTAAAAGTCGCCCATCCGCAAGCACATTATTAACACCGGGGACATGCTGAGCTTGAAATTGAATATTAAGCTCTAAACAACGCAACACCAAGCGTCTGAGCAAACAGACTACCGCAGCCGAAGTTGCTGATAGGTTATTGACTGCGTGGACAACACTAAGGTTGTCCGTCCAGAAAATGACCGCTTGATTTTCAAAGCATGTTCCCCATAATTCAACTGCTAGCACTATCGGGAACAGTTCTAACAATGTAAGGTTTCGCGTCAGACCCTTTGCATTCCAGTCTGAAGGCCAGGGGCCTGCGGACCATTGCCCCTGAAAATAGGCCCCATATCCTTTAGACCCCGCTGCGTCTGTAAACAAATGCAACGATTGGCTAGAAGTAGGGGAAGAGCGCCAAAGACAGATGCCATTAAAATTCCTTAAGAAGTCTTCCCAGACTTGCAAATCAGCTTTCATGCCTTCAGTGACTCTAATTCTTTTCGACGGTGCGGGAGACCCTTTTAACTTACTTTCCAACCTTCTGTTAAAAAACCCTCCCCATAGGGATTACTCTGCCTGCAAAATTAAGGAGGCCCAGCAAGGATTGGAGTTGGCGAAGTGAAACATCACGACTGGTTAAAGTCGATTTCACCGTAAGTAACATGGCTTGAACCTTTTCAGGAGGTAACCTACACAGCTGCTTTTCAGTGTCAATTTGGATACCTAGGAATGTGAGGCAAGTGCATGGACCCTCAGACTTGTCTTCCGCGAGAGGAACCCCAAATTGTGACATGAGATCTCTCATGGACTGCATCAGCAACTGGCAATCCCGCAAATCCTTTCTACCTACCAGGAGAAAGTCATCTAGGTAATGAGCTATGAAATTTCCACCCACCCGCTGGCTGACTGCCCAATGTAGAAACGTACTAAATGTCTCAAAAAGGGCACAGGAAAGGGCACAGCCCATCGGAAGGCAACGGTCTACATAGTAGCCACCCTCAAATTTAATTCCCATGAGAGGGAAGGCTGCTGGGTTCAGCGGCAGCAAACGGAAGGCGGCCTCAATATCAAGTTTTGCCAGTAGGGCCCCTCTCCCTGCCGACCGAACCAGCTGTAAGGCGCTGTCAAACGATTGATACTTCACTGAGCTCATATCTGGGTCAATGGCATCATTGACAGAAGTGCCCCTGGGGTGAGATAGATGTTGAATTAGCCGAAATTTACCTGCCTCATTCTTTGGCACAACCCCTAGAGGGGAAATCACCAAACCTTGAAGGGGGGTGGAAGGAAATGGGCCTATTATCCTTCCCAACTGAATTTCTTTATTCAATTTCGATCTAACAACGTGCGGAAACTGATAAGCTGATTTTAAGTTTCTAGCACAAGGAGCCCCTTGTGGGCTTCGCATTAAAGGGATATGAAACCCGTACAAAAAACCGTCACGTAACAATATGGCGGCGTGGCGGTCTGGGTACATTCGTAGCCAGGGCTCAAGGGCGTGAACCCTCACCGGGGTTGGGGCCCTTTGAAACAGTCGCGAATCTGTTGGTGGCCCTATTAGCTTGGAAATCTTTTCTTTTGGAACATTCGCTGCCGGGGTGAGAACCCCCGCAGAACTTACATGTGTGGCGAAAGTTGCAGGAGCTACCTTTATCACACTTCCCATCCTGGTACGCCCAACAGGCACCACCCTTTCGCTTACCTTTCGGTGAATGAAAGGACTGGTTCGCGACCCCCGTGGTTGAGGAGGAGGGAGGATGAGAGCCTAGGCGTTGCCAAAGGTGGGTATCGGTGGTGTCAAATGTAAGCACCGGATTCCCTGCCATCTTTTGCCTAAACTCAGAGTCATAGTCCCTCCATGCAGAATCTCCATACCTCCTCTGAATCCAGTGTATGTTATCAGTGTATTTCAAGATAGCATGACACTGGCTGGGGTACTTTTCTAAATAGCAGGAAGAGTATACCCTGAAACAAATGAGCCATTCATCAAAAGTTTCCGGGCGCTTGAACCGTTTAGGACCAGTGCCATCCATACTCTTCTCTTTTTGTCTATAAGCTTCTGCTGAAAGCTCAAAAACATTAACGTATCTCCCTTGCTGGATTTTTTTAACCGTCTTAGGTTTTAAATGTCCATGCAAAGAAGGGGTATAAGAGGGCAAAGAGTCACCGTGTAACGCGACTTTGCGCTCTGAACTAGGGGTAGGTAAAGGGCGCTCAATGAACTGTGCTGATGTGTCATGGGGATGCTCTGTCAAAGCTAGTTGCTGCTGCTGCTGCTGACCTGATTTCCTAAAAGTACCCCTTTGAAATTCCTGCCACATCTTTTTTACCATTGAGAACATACGTTTTTGGCCCTTAGTGTGCAGCCCCAATGAAGTGTCACTGTCAGATCCTGACTCAGTAAGTGATAAGTCATCTATGTCAGGTCGGTCATGTATAAAGGCCCCGGTCTTACCCTCTGCAGAGGATGCCGCTGCTTGAGCTGTCGCAACCGGCTGGGCTTCTCTCCTTGTGTCGGGAACTGCTGGCTGCTGAGCAGGTGCAGGTGGTGCGAGATCATGCTGTGGAGCCGCTGAATTAGCTGCCTGGGTAATACTAGCTGTGCCAGATGTTGAAGGCAAAACAGACTCCGTTTGAGCTGTACCCTGCAAAATAGACAAAATTTGGCGAGCACAACGAACACCAGCATTGGAAGGATTACCAGTTTCAATCCCCAGAGACTCATTCCCCAATACAGTGCCCCCTTGAACACCACACAAATTAGGCCTGTTCCCACTCAGTCCAGTCGTCACATTAGCCCTAGGCACACTATTTAAGACATTCACATTGTCATGAGCATTCACACTGGCCATGAAAGCGTTAACTGGGGCAGAAGATCTTTCATTCGCAACCTGCGCATTCACTTCCGCTTGAACCGCCCTACCACTTGCATGGAATTCACGCACACCTGCGGCATGCACTGGGTTAATAGTGTTTCCCCTCATAGCATTGTTAGTTAACCCTTGAAGCGCAGCATTGCTAGTTAAGGCATTCACATTATCATGAGCATTCATAAAGGCATTCACATTATCATGAGCATTCACACTGGCAATGAAAGTGTTAACTGTAGCATCAGAACTTTCATTCTCAACCCGTGCAATCTCTCTCGCTTGAACTGCCCTACCACCTGCATGCAAATCATGCACACCTGTGGCATGCACTGGGTTAATAGTGTTTCCCCTCATCGCATTGTCAGTTAAGCCTTGAAGCGCAGCATCGCTGCTGTGAGCCTCGCCCCTGTCGCGGGGATAAACTTGGTCTGTACCCTTATATAACTGGGTATGTGTCACACGGCTATCTCTAACCAAACCTCTGTTTCTCATATTGGAGCGGCTGGACCCTCTCATTCCCCTCACTATGCTAGTTGTGGCACCTCGCCTTTGCCCTGAGAAACCTCTTATGGCCCCGCTCCCACGTGCCGCCGCAGCAAAGTTAACCCTTCTCTGAACATTTTTCCTCCTTGTACTGCCCCTCATGGAGACTGGCAATCGTTCCCCTACCGGTGTCCTCTCATTTTACTCACCTCCGGTGTAAATGAGAGGACCCGGTCGATTGCCGCCATCTCCGCGTGTGTCTTGCCGTGTATGGGCGGAAATGACGTCACCGGAAGGGGCGGGGCTTATCGCGCCCACTTCCGGATTCGCCGATGGAGCAGCCGCATGGATAGGAGCTACAGGAGGAGACATGGCCGACGCAAGGGACGCAAGTAAGGACGCCATCGCCGACGCAGCTGACGGGGGAAGCGCCGCAAAGAGGGAGGAGACAGAAGAGTCAGGTAAGTTACCCGGCAGTGCCCAAGAAGGCCCCCCCGCAACTGCCGCCATATTGGTGTTTCCACCCACAGCCGCCATATTGTGTGACATAGGGGGATGTTGAAGAGCCACCATGCTGGAGTCCACACCCACCGCCGCCATATTGGGGCCTACTACTAGGCCTTGCTGGGGATTAACATTGGCTGCGGTAGTGGTGGACTGAACATGGGGGCCAATATCATTGTGATGATGTATCACACAGGGGGAAGGGGGGACAGCAGAGGCGGTCGGTTCCCTAATTATACGTGGGGAAGGGGAATGACTTACTGCAGCACCTCTACCCTTATTAGGCCGTTTTTTAAGTAATGGGGTTGACACGCCTGGCCTGTCAGTAAACAGTTCAGGCGATTCCACCCTTTGTGCCAACACCTGTTCTCCCTGCTCTACCCCTGCCCCATCACTCTCTGCACCTAAGGCCTCTATGCTAGGGGCCCTGACCAGTGCCTCAGTGGCATAGGCCGATCCGGTGCAGCTAAAGTCATGCACTTCAGCAACTGTAGTAATTGATGTGTGTAAATGGCTAGGAGCTGTAACAACTAAGCTATCAGGTTGTGTTTCAGGAACAAAATCATCTAAATCCTCCCCATTATCCATGTCACTTATCTGCTTTTCCTTTCCAGGTCTTGCAAAAGTCAGTGCATGGAATCTTTGAGGAGGGAGTCTGGTTCTTCTAGGACGCTGCATGAAGAAGTTTTGAATCAGCAAGTACTGCAAAAACGTCTCTGCTCAGGATCCAGGAAGAAGAGGGCCAGTGATCAGTGTTGCACACTTTTAAGGTAAGAAGGGGAGCTCCTCCCTACACTAGCAACATTGTTGCAACTAACCCCACACTGCCTCTTCTCCTATCTCACTCCTTTCAGCATTAACCCTTAGCTTGTTTCAGTCCCATGCTGGTCCCTCCACTGTCTTTGTGGGAACCAATACCAAAGCTTTAGGACACGGATGAAGGGAGGGAGCAAATCAGGTCACCTAGATGGAAGGCACCACGGCTTGCAAAACCTTTCTCCCAAAAATAGCCTCAGAAGAAGCAAAAGTATCAAACTTGTAAAATTTAGTAAAAGTGTGCAGTGAAGACCAAGTCGCTGCCTTACATATCTGATCAACAGAAGCCTCGTTCTTGAAGGCCCATGTGGAAGCCACAGCCCTAGTGGAATGAGCTGTGATTCTTTCAGGAGGCTGCCGTCCGGCAGTCTCATAAGCCAATCTGATGATGCTTTTAATCCAAAAAGAGAGAGAGGTAGAAGTTGCTTTTTGACCTCTCCTTTTACCAGAATAAACAACAAACAAGGAAGATGTTTGTCTAAAATCCTTTGTAGCATCTAAATAGAATTTTAGAGCACGAACAACATCCAAATTGTGCAACAAACGTTCCTTCTTTGAAACTGGATTCGGACACAAAGAAGGCACGACTATCTCCTGGTTAATGTTTTTGTTAGAAACAACTTTCGGAAGAAAACCAGGTTTAGTACGTAAAACCACCTTATCTGCATGGAACACCAGATAAGGAGGAGAACACTGCAGAGCAGATAATTCTGAAACTCTTCTAGCAGAAGAAATTGCAACCAAAAACAAAACTTTCCAAGATAATAACTTAATATCAACAGAATGTAAGGGTTCAAACGGAACCCCCTGAAGAACTGAAAGAACTAAATTGAGACTCCAAGGAGGAGTCAAAGGTTTGTAAACAGGCTTGATTCTAACCAGAGCCTGAACAAAGGCTTGAACATCTGGCACAGCTGCCAGCTTTTTGTGAAGTAACACAGACAAGGCAGAAATCTGTCCCTTCAAGGAACTTGCAGATAATCCTTTCTCCAAACCTTCTTGAAGAAAGGATAGAATCTTAGGAATTTTTACCTTGTCCCAAGGGAATCCTTTAGATTCACACCAACAGATATATTTTTTCCATATTTTGTGGTAAATTTTTCTAGTTACAGGCTTTCTGGCCTGAACAAGAGTATCAATGACAGAATCTGAGAACCCTCGCTTTGATAAGATCAAGCGTTCAATCTCCAAGCAGTCAGTTGGAGTGAGACCAGATTCGGATGTTCGAACGGACCTTGAACAAGAAGGTCTCGTCTCAAAGGTAGCTTCCATGGTGGAGCCGATGACATATTCACCAGGTCTGCATACCAAGTCCTGCGTGGCCACGCAGGAGCTATCAAGATCACCGATGCCCTCTCCTGATTGATCCTGGCTACCAGCCTGGGGATGAGAGGAAACGGCGGGAATACATAAGCTAGTTTGAAGGTCCAAGGTGCTACTAGTGCATCTACTAGAGTCGCCTTGGGATCCCTGGATCTGGACCCGTAGCAAGGAACCTTGAAGTTCTGACGAGAGGCCATCAGATCCATGTCTGGAATGCCCCACAATTGAGTAATTTGGGCAAAGATTTCCGGATGGATTTCCCACTCCCCCGGATGAAATGTCTGACGACTCAGAAAATCCGCTTCCCAATTTTCCACTCCTGGGATGTGGATTGCAGACAAGTGGCAGGAGTGAGTCTCCGCCCATTGAATGATTTTGGTCACTTCTTCCATCGCCAGGGAACTCCTTGTTCCCCCCTGATGGTTGATGTACGCAACAGTCGTCATGTTGTCTGATTGAAACCGTATGAACTTGGCCTTTGCTAGCTGAGGCCAAGCCTTGAGAGCATTGAATATCGCTCTCAGTTCCAGAATATTTATCGGGAGAAGAGATTCTTCCCGAGACCAAAGACCCTGAGCTTTCAGGGGTCCCCAGACCGCGCCCCAGCCCACCAGACTGGCGTCGGTCGTGACAATGACCCACTCTGGTCTGCGGAAGCTCATCCCCTGTGACAGGTTGTCCAGGGACAGCCACCAACGGAGTGAATCTCTGGTCCTCTGATCTACTTGTATCGTCGGAGACAAGTCTGTATAGTCCCCATTCCACTGACTGAGCATGCACAGTTGTAATGGTCTTAGATGAATTCGCGCAAAAGGAACTATGTCCATTGCCGCTACCATCAAACCTATTACTTCCATGCACTGCGCTATGGAAGGAAGAGGAACAGAATGAAGTATTTGACAAGAGTTTAGAAGTTTTGATATTCTGGCCTCTGTCAGAAAAATCCTCATTTCTAAGGAGTCTATTATTGTTCCCAAGAAGGGAACCCTTGTTGACGGAGATAGAGAACTTTTTTCTACGTTCACTTTCCACCCGTGAGATCTGAGAAAGGCCAGGACAATGTCCGTGTGAGCCTTTGCTAGAGGAAGGGACGACGCTTGAATCAGAATGTCGTCCAAGTAAGGTACTACTGCAATGCCCCTTGGTCTTAGCACCGCTAGAAGGGACCCTAGTACCTTTGTGAAAATCCTTGGAGCAGTGGCTAATCCGAACGGAAGTGCCACAAACTGGTAATGCTTGTCCAGGAATGCGAACCTTAGGAACCGATGATGTTCCTTGTGGATAGGAATATGTAGATACGCATCCTTTAAATCCACCGTGGTCATGAATTGACCTTCCTGGATGGAAGGAAGAATTGTTCGAATGGTTTCCATTTTGAACGATGGAACCTTGAGAAACTTGTTTAGGATCTTGAGATCTAAGATTGGTCTGAATGTTCCCTCTTTTTTGGGAACTACGAACAGATTGGAGTAGAACCCCATCCCTTGTTCTCCTAAAGGAACAGGATGAATCACTCCCATTTTTAACAGGTCTTCTACACAATGTAAGAATGCCTGTCTTTTTATGTGGTCTGAAGACAATTGAGACCTGTGGAACCTCCCCCTTGGGGGAAGCCCCTTGAATTCCAGAAGATAACCTTGGGAGACTATTTCTAGTGCCCAAGGATCCAGAACATCTCTTGCCCAAGCCTGAGCGAAGAGAGAGAGTCTGCCCCCCACCAGATCCGGTCCCGGATCGGGGGCCAACATCTCATGCTGTCTTGGTAGCAGTGGCAGGTTTCTTGGCCTGCTTTCCTTTGTTCCAGCCTTGCATTGGTCTCCAGGCTGGCTTGGCTTGAGAAGTATTACCCTCTTGCTTAGAGGACGTAGCACTTGGGGCTGGTCCGTTTCTGCGAAAGGGACGAAAATTAGGTTTATTTTTGGCCTTGAAAGACCTATCCTGAGGAAGGGCGTGGCCCTTGCCCCCAGTGATATCAGAGATAATCTCTTTCAAGTCAGGGCCAAACAGCGTTTTCCCCTTGAAAGGAATGTTAAGCAATTTGTTCTTGGAAGACGCATCCGCTGACCAAGATTTTAACCAAAGCGCTCTGCGCGCCACAATAGCAAAACCAGAATTTTTCGCCGCTAACCTAGCCAATTGCAAAGTGGCGTCTAGGGTGAAAGAATTAGCCAATTTGAGAGCATGAATTCTGTCCATAATCTCCTCATAAGAAGAAGAATTATTATTGAGCGCCTTTTCTAGCTCATCGAACCAGAAACACGCTGCTGTAGTGACAGGAACAATGCATGAAATTGGTTGTAGAAGGTAACCTTGCTGAACAAACATCTTTTTAAGCAAACCTTCTAATTTTTTATCCATAGGATCTTTGAAAGCACAACTATCTTCTATGGGTATAGTGGTGCGTTTGTTTAGAGTAGAAACCGCCCCCTCGACCTTGGGGACTGTCTGCCATAAGTCCTTTCTGGGGTCGACCATAGGAAACAATTTTTTAAATATGGGGGGAGGGACGAAAGGTATACCGGGCCTTTCCCATTCTTTATTTACAATGTCCGCCACCCGCTTGGGTATAGGAAAAGCTTCGGGGGGCCCCGGGACCTCTAGGAACTTGTCCATTTTACATAGTTTCTCTGGAATGACCAAATTCTCACAATCATCCAGAGTGGATAACACCTCCTTAAGCAGAGCGCGGAGATGTTCCAATTTAAATTTAAATGTAATCACATCAGGTTCAGCTTGTTGAGAAATTTTCCCTGAATCTGAAATTTCTCCCTCAGACAAAACCTCCCTGGCCCCCTCAGACTGGTGTAGGGGCCCTTCAGAACCAATATCATCAGCGTCCTCATGCTCTTCAGTATTTTCTAAAACAGAGCAGTCGCGCTTTCGCTGATAAGTGGGCATTTTGGCTAAAATGTTTTTGATAGAATTATCCATTACAGCCGTTAATTGTTGCATAGTAAGGAGTATTGGCGCGCTAGATGTACTAGGGGCCTCCTGTGTGGGCAAGACTGGTGTAGACGAAGGAGGGGATGATGCAGTACCATGCTTACTCCCCTCACTTGAGGAATCATCTTGGGCATCATTTTCTCTAAATTTTGTGTCACATAAATCACATCTATTTAAATGAGAAGGAACCTTGGCTTCCCCACATTCAGAACACAGTCTATCTGGTAGTTCAGACATGTTAAACAGGCAAAAACTTGATAACAAAGTACAAAAAACGTTTTAAAATAAACCGTTACTGTCACTTTAAATTTTAAACTGAACACACTTTATTACTGCAATTGCGAAAAAGTATGAAGGAATTGTTCAAAATTCACCAAAATTTCACCACAGTGTCTTAAAGCCTTAAAAGTATTGCACACCAAATTTGGAAGCTTTAACCCTTAAAATAACGGAACCGGAGCCGTTTTTATATTTAACCCCTTTACAGTCCCTGGTATCTGCTTTGCTGAGACCCAACCAAGCCCAAAGGGGAATACGATACCAAATGACGCCTTCAGAAAGTCTTTTCTATGTATCAGAGCTCCTCACACATGCATCTGCATGTCATGCTTCTCAAAAACAAGTGCGCAATAGAGGCGCGAAAATGAGACTCTGCCTATGATTAGGGAAAGCCCCTAGAGAATAAGGTGTCCAATACAGTGCCTGCCGGTTATTTTACATAATTCCCAAGATTAAAATAATTCCTCAAGGCTATGGAGTATAAAATATGTTTATATATAAATCGATTTAGCCCAGAAAATGTCTACAGTCTTAAAAAGCCCTTGTGAAGCCCTTTTTTTTTTCTTTCTGTAATAAAAATGGCTTACCGGATCCCATAGGGAAAATGACAGCTTCCAGCATTACATCGTCTTGTTAGAATGTGTCATACCTCAAGCAGCAAAAGTCTGCTCACTGTTCCCCCAACTGAAGTTAATTCCTCTCAACAGTCCTGTGTGGAAACAGCCATCGATTTTAGTAACGGTTGCTAAAATCATTTTCCTCTTACAAACAGAAATCTTCATCTCTTTTCTGTTTCAGAGTAAATAGTACATACCAGCACTATTTTAAAATAACAAACTCTTGATTGAATAATAAAAACTACAGTTAAACACTAAAAAACTCTAAGCCATCTCCGTGGAGATGTTGCCTGTACAACGTCAAAGAGAATGACTGGGGAAGGCGGAGCCTAGGAGGGATCATGTGACCAGCTTTGCTGGGCTCTTTGAAATTTCCTGTTGGGGAAGAGAATATCCCACAAGTAAGGATGACGCCGTGGACCGGACACACCTATGTTGGAGAAAGTATGTCTATAATGGTTAAAACAGAATAATCACATAGAGGCCTTGGTAGGTAACCAATGTAATCCTTAATACTGGTCATGATTCTATATAACCAATATAAGTACAAACACAGACCTATATATTCAATATAGATAAATTAACAATAGATAGACACACTGAGGGACCCTAATCGCTAAAAGCTGTGATAGTTGTAGGTCTTTCAGACACTTAAATGCCTGTAATTCTAGGATATGAGGGATCTGGAATTATAATAACAGTATAAATGGAGCTAAGACAATATAAATAATAAATGTGTAGGGTATAAATATAAGGGATACCTAAAAGTGTCCCTGTTCCCTGTATCATATTGTAATGGTTGATATAAATAAGGCAATGAATCTGTGAGAAAGAATGGTATAAATGTTTGGATCCTTTTTTATCTTACAAAAAAAGAGGTATCTGAATCATCACTCCACAAAATATTTTGTATTGAGAAAAATGGCATCATCACTGTCTGGACTTTTGATCTTGGATCAGTTATGGCCACCCAGGTAGATACAATCTGTATATAAGCAGAGGCCAAGTGATTATGGAATATTACAGGTTAATGGCAATGTTCAGATTACAAAAAACAATGCCAGCAATTAGTACTATGTAGACGCTTAGAGGTTATGGTGTTGATAATCGTGGTACTGATTTAGGATACCGAATGTTTGGCTTTGCTTAAAGACGTTCTAATAGCCAATCTATGATTGGCCATATGCACCTGTAGGTAATCAGACATATTCCCTACATAGAAGAGGCCCCACAAACATACAATAATGTAGCTTAAATATTTAGCAGTGTAAGTCATGCAATGTCTAATGTAATATTTCTTGTTTGTTTGTGAGTAGTGAAAGCATTTCCTGGGATCAGACTGTTACATATAGTGCATATTTGACATCTATAGCAAGCCTCTTTGGGTTTGGTAGCCATCTTGGTGTGTAGTAATGTATTGAGTCACTTGGACTTTTTCCTATTTTGAAACTGATAAGTGGTGGATCATAATTAATCAAAGGTAGACAGGTATCCTATTGAATAATGGGACAATATTTGCATAAACTGTGGTCAAATTCCAGTTTCTCTTGAATGTTAAATATATTTTTATTTTTGTGGTAGATGTTTCAATTTGGGAGCTCATGGATGGTGTCTTTCAAATGTCTGTATTTGTACCCTCGTTTTTAAGAGTCTGTTTTTCATTTCATGTGTAATTCAAGTATCTTTCTTAAAGTAACTGCATATAACAATTGGAATTGTGCCAATTATTAATGCAGGCAGGTGACAACTATTGGCATATAGTAAAGCATTGTGGCCAGTGTCTTTCCTGTCTATAGTGGTGGTAAATGTATTGTTTTCCTTGTAAAGTCTATGATCAAGGTAATCAATGCTAGATACATTATAAATTACAAACTTTGGGCCTTATTATGATTGAAGCAGTAGTTTGCTCTCCTGCTCGCACGTAACTTCACTAGACAGAGGCTTTTTGTACACGTTGGGTAGTGCATGTATTTAGAGTTGAAAGTAAAAGGATTTTGTTAATCCGACAAACGGAAAAAGCTGAAGTACGAATATCATGACGCGTTTACGTATTCCACTGTAGACTTTGCACGCAAACTCGATTGCATTTTCTCAAGTGTGCTAACTCGACATAAACTATAAATATTTCACATTCTAATGTTCTTCACATAGAATAATATGTTCTATTTATGCATGAATACATATTTCTATATACCTAGACCTACCCTTACGTGAAGAACATTGGAATGTGAAATATTTAAATTAAATACATAAACACTTTATGAAATATGAATATTGCAAAAATATGCTTTTACATGTTTTCAGCTACTTGACTGCAAAGGGCTCCAAATCACATATATGACGTGCACAAAGAGCCACAATAAACCCCTTTTTGCTCATGTACAACAGTTAGCAGGGCCGGCACTGGTGTAAGGCAGTTTAGGCAGCCGCCTTACTGCACCCCCTGAAGGAGCAGGGGAGCGGGAGGTTTATCTGCCTTGCGCTGCATGAGAATTTTTTTTTCTCAATGCGGTAGTGACTGTGCGCACACAGCAGTCAGCAGCATGAATCTGTGCTTCTGGCTGCAGTTGTCACGCTGCGCTGCTCTAGCCATTGCTAGGGGCGCGGTGTCTCCTTCCCTGCTTGTTGCCAGGGGCAGTGTCGGCTCCGGATGCGTGCGGGGCTGACATCATCACCGTGCGCTCCAGATGCCGGTCAGAGCTCGGTAGCATGAATCTGCACCTATATAAATGTTCTAATAACGATCTGTCACTGCCCAAGCATAGGTGATACTTTGTGTACTCCTGAGTGTGACAGATTGTTCTTTCTATGTGCCTAAATATTTTTGCTGAACCGGCCTGTCTGACTACTCTACCTGCCTTAACCCTTAAACTGCTGGATTTAATATTTTTGCTGAACCTGCCTGTCTGACTACTCTACCTGCCTTAACCCTTACACTGCTGGATTGATTATTGTTGCTGAACCTGCCTATCTGACTACTCTACCTGTCTTAACCCTTACACTGCTGGATTGATTATTGTTGCTGAAACTGCCTGCCTGACTACTCTACCTACCTTAACCCTTAAACTGTTGGACTGCTTTACTGTTACCAAACCCTGCCTGCCTGACCATTCTAGTGGTTTATCCTTGGACTGCTTTACTGTTGCCAGACCCTGCCTGCCTGACCATTCTAGTGGTTCATCCTTGGACTGCTCTGCTGTTGCCGCTGGGGACTGTCCTGCCTGTGGTGAGTGCCGACTTCCTCATCTTACTAACTTTCTCTGCTCTGGGATATTCCCTATCCTTCCAGCTTGACACCGGGAAAACAAGACTACTGGCCGAGTTTGGTCTGATAGAGGAGTATCCCACGAGTGTTACAGCAGTGCTACTTGTTAACTTCCAGTTCTTAGTTATGTATGTGGCAGTGGGTGTGCCGTGGGGCTTGCGCCAATAAGCCAGCCTATCTTTGAACTCTACACAGACAGTGTGTGTGAAGTCAATCGCTGTCTGCCTGAGCCGCTGAGTGGGAAATGTGAGGAGCCACGTGACTGTGAGAATTTCCTCTCTATGTTGAGCCACGTGAGTGATGTGAAGTCAATGACGCCCACCCCAGATCAGTTCTGAATGGAAGATGTGAACACTGAAGAGGTAGGAGGGGGAGCAGGGGAGTCAAGTCCAGTGGGAACTAACCTAACCAGAGAAGAAACAACCTCCCGAGTTCCGCCCCCAACCCACAGCACAGCAGGGCCTTTAGAGAGCACACATTATTTTAGGCTGTGCACAACTTTTTTTCCTGACCAGTACACAGCATAAATCAGTGAAATGTATTATCCAAATAGATGACATGGTGAAGGTGTGTAGGGAAATCTGACTGCTGTGAGCCCTACACACAGCCTAGGGCCCGACTGGTCTACCTGGACACCGGCTGAAGCAGCTGGGCTTGGAAGGGAGCTGCCAGCCAGTGTGTGTGTGTACCTGGACAGATAGTGGCACACTGCAGTCAGGTCACCTCCTTGACAGGCCAGCCCTTATCACAAATGAAACTAAGAGCAGCTTCAAAAATCTGTGCAATGTATTCTGGGGTTTTAAATCCTCCCGGCAAATTTAAAGTTGCTCTGTCTGTTTTGTTTGTATTTACTGTGATCAGTGAAGCAGAGATAGTTAGTCTGTTCCATGTAAGGGTCAGATTGCTCACACAGGCATTCAGCTATACAGGATGGGTCTCTGCTCTGTGAAAAGTAAGTTTTACATTCTATAGAAACAGGGTCCTAGTGCCCTTTACTAAATTATTTTCTGGTTTGATGTGGTGCAAATATACGGCTAGATTACGAGTTTTGCGGTAAGCTTAAAAAGCAGCATTAACAGGTCCTAACGCTGCTTTTTAATGCCCGCTGGTATTACGAGTCTTGCAGGTTTAGGGGCAACGCACACTTCTTTGGCCTTAACGCAAATCAACTTACGTAAATTTCGTAAAGTCTTTTTTCAATGGGACTTGCATAGTGCCGGTATTACGAGTTTGTCCTGGGAGGCCAAAATGTGAGCGGTACACCCTCTACCTCCAAGATTCCTAACGCATTCTAAAGTCAGTAGTTATGAGTTTTACACTACAAAGCTGTAGCATAAAACTCATAACTAAAGTGCTAAAAAGTACACTAACACCCATAAACTACCTATTAACCCCTAAACCGAGGCCCTGCCGCATCGCAAACACTATAATAAAATTTTTAACCCCTAATCTGCCGCTCTGGACATCTCCGCCACTATAATAAACATATTAACCCCTAAACCGCTGCACTCCCACCTCGCAAACACTAGTTAAATATTATTAACCCCTAATCTGCCACCCCTAACATCACCGCCACTTACATTATACTTATTAACCCCTAATCTTCCGCTCTGGACATCGCCGACACCTACATTATATTTATTAACCCCTAATCTGCTGCCCCAACATCGCCGCCACCTACCTACATTTATTAACCCCTAATCTGCCATCCAAAACGTCGCCGCCACTATTCTAAATTTATTAACCCCTTAAACCTAAGTCTAACCCTAACACCCCCTAACTTAAATATAATTTAAATAAATCTAAATACAAATTACTCATTCCCTAAATTATTCCTATTTAAAACTAAATACTTACCTATAAAATAAACCCTAAGCTAGCTACAATATAACTAATAGTTACATTGCATCTAGCTTAGGGTTTATTTTTATTTTACAGGCAAGTTTGTATTTATTTTAATTAGGTAGAATAGTTACTAAATAGTTATTAACTATTAATAACTACCTAGCTAAAATAAATACAAATTTACCTGTAAAATAAAACCTAACCTAAGTTACAATAGCACCTAACACTACACTACAATTAAATAAATTCCCTACATTAAATACAATTACGGTAACTAAATTCAATAAAATTAGCTAAATTACCAAAAAACAAACAAACACTAAATTACAGAAAATAAAAAACAAATTACAAGATATTTAAACTAATTACACCTAATCTAAGAGCCCTATAAAAATAAAAAAGCCCCCCCAAAATAATAAAACCCCCTAGCCTAAACTAAACTATCAATAGCCCTTAAAAGGGCCTTTTGCGGGGCATTCCTCCAAAGAAATCAGCTCTTTTACCTGTAAATAACCCCCGAAGATTCACTTACCGGGAGAAGTCTTCATCCAAGTGGCAAGATGTCCTCAACGAAGATGGCAGAAGTGGTCCTCCAGACGGGCAGAAGTCTTCATCCAGATGGCGTCTTCTATCTTCATCCATCCGGCGCGGAGCGGCTCCATCTTGAAGACATCCGGCGCGGAGCATCCTCTTTAATCGACGGCTTCTTCGGAATGAATGTTTCTTTAAGTGACATCATCCAAGATGGCATCCCTTAGATTCCGATTGGCTGATAGAATTCAATCAGCCAATAGGATTGAGCTGGCATTCTATTGACTCTTCCAATCAGCCAATATAATGCAAGCTCAGCCAATAGGATTGAAGTTGAATCATATTGGCTCTCTCTGCACCGGATTGCTAAAAAAGGTTATTGCAGGATGCCTCGATATCGAGGCATCACTGCAATAACCGGAAAGCAACTGGAAGCGTGCAGGATTGCTTCCAGCTGCTTTCCAGACCAAGGAAGTATGCCACACGTCCTCGGTCATTAACTGGGGTTAAGTTCAAAACATTGATGTGTAGATTCTAAGGCCTAGATTTGGAGTTTTGCGGCCAAAGGGGTGCGTCAGCTACGCATGCTTTTTTCTGGCCGCACCTTTTAAATACCGCTGGTATTTAGAGTTCAGAGAAGGGCTGCGTTAGGCTCCAAAAAGGGAGCGTATAGCATAATTTACCGCTACTGCAACTCTCAATACCAGCGGTGCTTACGGACGCGGCCAGCTTCAAAAACGTGCTCGTGCACGATTCCCCCATAGAAAACAATGGGGCATTTTGAGCCGAAAAAAAACCTAACACCTGCAAAAAAGCAGCGTTCAGCTCCTAACGCAGCCCCATTGTTTCCTATGGGGAAACACTTCCTATGTCTGCACCTAACACCCTAACATGTACCCTGAGTCTAAACACCCCTAACCTTACACTTATTAACCCCTAATCTGCCGACCCCGCTATCGCTGACACCTGCATATTTTTTTTAACCCCTAATCTGCCGCTCCGTACACTGCCGCAACCTACATTATCCCTATGTACCCCTAATCTGCTGCCCCTAACACCGCCGACCCCTATATTATATTTATTAACCCCTAATCTGCCGCTCCCAACGTCGCCTCCACCTACCTACAATTATTAACCCCTAATCTGCCGACCGGACCTCACCGCTACTATAATAAATGTATTAACCCCTAATCCGCCTCACTCCCGCCTCAATAACCCTATAGGAAATATTATTAACCCCTAATCTGTCCTCCCTAACATCGCCGACACCTAACTTCAATTATTAACCACTAATCTGCCGACCGGACCTCACCGCTACTATAATAAATGTATTAACCCCTAAAGCTAAGTCTAACCCTAACACTAACACCCCCCTAAATTAAATATAATTTAAATCTAACGAAATAAATTAACTCTTATTAAATAAATTATTCCTATTTAAAGCTAAATACTTACCTGTAAAATAAGGACATCCGATGATTGTTGTTCCATCCGATGACGAGCGGCTGATCTTGAAGACCTCCGGCGCGGATCCATCCTCTTCGTTCGACATCCAACTGAAGAATGAAGGTTCCTTTAAGGGACGTCATCCAAGATGGCGTCCCTCGAATTCCGATTGGCTGATAGGATTCTATCAGCCAATCGGAATTAAGGTAGGAAAATTCTGATTGGCTGATGGAATCAGCCAATCAGATTCAAGTTCAATCCGATTGGCTGATTGGATCAGCCAATCAGACTGAGCTCGCATTCTATTGGCTGATTGGAACAGCCAATAGAATGCGAGCTCAATTTGATTGGCTGATTGGATCAGCCAATCGGATTGAACTTGAATCTGATTGGCTGATTCCACCATGTGGGTGGTGGGTTGTAATGTTGGGGGGGGTATTGTATGTGTTTTTTTTACAGGCAAAAGAGCTGAATTATTTGGGGCATGCCCCGCAAATGGCCCTTTTCAGGGCTGGTAAGGTAAAAGAGCTTTGAACTTTTTTAATTTAGAATAGGGTAGGGCATTTTTTTATTTTGGGGGGCTTTGTTATTTTATTAGGGGGCTTAGAGTAGGTGTAATTAGTTTAAAATTGTTGTAATATTTTTCTAATGTTTGTAAATATTTTTTTATTTTTTGTAACTTAGTTCTTTTTTATTTTTTGTACTTTAGTTAGTTTATTTAATTGTATTTATTTGTAGGTATTGTATTTAATTAATTTATTGATAGTGTAGTGTTAGGTTTAATTATAACTTAGGTTAGGATTTATTTTACAGGTAATTTTGTAATTATTTTAACTAGGTAGCTATTAAATAGTTCTTAACTATTTAATAGCTATTGTACCTGGTTAAAATAATTACAAAGTTGCCTGAAAAATAAATATAAATCCTAAAATAGCTACAATATAATTATTCGTTATATTGTAGCTATATTAGGGTTTATTTTACAGGTAAGTATTTAGCTTTAAATAGGAATAATTTATTTAATAAGAGTTAGTTTTTTTCGTTAGATTTAAATTATATTTAACTTAGGGGGGTGTTAGTGTTAGGGTTAGACTTAGCTGTAGGGGTTAATACATTTATTAGAGTAGTGGTGAGGTCCGGTCGGCAGATTAGGGGTTAATAATTGAAGTTAGGTGTCGGCGATGTTAGGGAGGGCAGATTAGGGGTTAATACTATTTCTTATAGGGTTATTGAGGCGGGAGTGAGGCGGATTAGTGGTTAATAACTTTAATATAGTAGCGGTGAGGTTCGGTCGGCAGATTAGGGGTTAATTATTGTAGGTAGCTGGCGGCTACGTTGTGGGGGGCAGATTAGGGGTTAATAAATATAATATAGGGGTCGGCGGTGTTAGGGGCAGCAGATTAGGGGTACATAAGTATAACGTAGGTGGCGGCGGTGTGCGGTCGGCAGATTAGGGGTTAAAAAAAATTTAATCGAGTGGCAGCGATGTGGGGGGGCCTCGGTTTAGGGGTACATAGGTAGTTTATGGGTGTTAGTGTACTTTAGAGCACAGTAGTTAAGAGCTTTATGAACCGGCGTTAGCCCAAAAAGCTCTTAACTCCTGGGTTTTTTCTGCAGCTGGAGTCTTGTCGTTAGATTTCTAACGCTCACTTCAGCCAAGACTCTAAATGCCGGCGTTAGAAAGATCCCATTGAAAAGATAGGCTACGCAATTGGCGTAGGGGGATCTGCGGTATGGAAAAGTCGCGGCTGGAAAGTGAGTGTTAGACCCTTTCCTGACTGACTCCAAATACCAGCGGGCGGTAAAAACCAGCGTTAGGAGCCTCTAACGCTGGTTTTGACGGCTAACGCAAAATTCCAAATCTAGGCGCAAGACACCTTACCAAATCAAGAATACATCATCTATATAGCATCAATAAAAAATTATTTTATTATTCTTGGAAACGATTGATGGTTTTTGTTCAAATTCATCAACAAATAGATTGGCATTGAGTGCCATATTTGAATAATTTGATGTACCAGCCATTTGAAGGTTAAATAAATTCTCAAACTGAAAATAATTGAGTGTGAGGAATAGATGTAATTGTTCAAGAATACAGTAAATGGGTGGGCTAATATATGGATATCTGGAGAGTTGTGAGGTTATGGCATTAATCCCTTCATTATATGGTATTACAGCGTGCAGGCTGGTAACATCAAGTGTGACTAAAATGTATGTGTTTTATCACAGGAGACCTCAAGCAAAGACTTAAAATGACCTGAGTCTCTTAAATAGGGTGGCATGTTTAGCACTAACTGCTGCTGTATAGAATCTACCAATTGTTATAATGATTGTAAGAAGATGCTTTGAGCAGAGACTGTATGTCTATCTGATTGATTTGATGGATTTTTTTAATACATTTTTGGTAGCCTGAGAAGCATGACAAAGTAAAGTGTTTATGTGTGTGTATATCTGTCTTAATATGCTTGTACTAGTACTAAAGCCCGTGTACACGGGCCATTTTTTTCAGAACAGCAGTCCCACCCTTGCTCTCTCCCCCCTTTCTTTTGCTCTCTCTTCCCCCCTCTCTTTTGCTTTCTTTCCCCCCTCTCTTTTGCTTTCTCTCCCCCCTCTCCTTTGTTCTCTCTCTCTCCCCTCTTTTGCTCTCTCTCTCCCCTCTTTTGCTCTCTCTCTCCCCTCTTTGGCTCTCTCCATCCTTTCTTTTGCTCTCTCTCCCCCCTCTTTGGCTCTCCCCCCCCTTTGGCTCTCCCCCCCTCTTTGGCTCCCCCCCCCTCTTTGGCTCTCCCCCCCCCTCTTTGGCTCTCTCCCCTCTTTTGCTCTCTCTCCTCTTTGGCTCTCTCTCTCCTCTCTTTGGCTCCCCCTCTTTGGCTCTCTCCCCCCTCTTTGGCTCTCTCTCCCCCCTCTTTGGCTCTCTCTCCCCCCTCTTTGGCTCTCTCTCCTCTTTGGCTCTCTCTCTCCCCCCTCTTTGGCTCTCCCCTCCCCTTTGGCTCCCCCCCTCTTTGGCTCTCCCCCCCCCTCTTTTGCTCTCCCCTCCCCTCTTTGGCTCTCTCCCCCTCTTTTGTTCTCTCCCCCCTCTTTGGCGCTCTCCCCCCTCTTTGGCTCTCTCCCCCCCTCTTTGGCTCTCCCCCCCCCCCTCTTTGGCTCTCCCCCCCCCCCCTCTTTGGCTCTGCCCCCCCTCTTTGGCTCTCTCTCCACCCTCTTTGTCTCTCTCTTTGGCTCTCTTTCCTCTTTGGCTCTCTCCCCTCTTTGGCTCTCCCCCCCTTTAGCTCTCTCCCCCCCCTTTGGCTCTCTCCCCCCCCTCTTTGGCTCTCTCTCCCCCCTCTTTGGCTCTCTCTCCCCCCTCTTTGGCTCTCTCTCCTTTTTGGCTCTTTTTCCTCTTTGGCTCTCTCTCTCCCCCCTCTTTGGCTCTCCCCCCCTTCTCTTTGGCTCTCCCCCCCTTCTCTTTGGCTCTCTTCCCCCCTTCTCTTTGGCTCTCTCTCCCCCCCTTCTCTTTGGCTCTCTCTCCCCCCCTTCTCTTTGGCTCTCTGCCCCCCCCTTCTCTTTGGCTCTCTGCCCCCCCTTCTCTTTGGCTCTCTGCCCCCCCCCCTTCTCTTTGGCTCTCTGCCCCCCCCCCTTCTCTTTGGCTCTCTGCCCCCCCCTTCTCTTTGGCTCTCCGCCCCCCCCCCCCCTTCTCTTTGGCTCTCTGCCCCCCCCTTCTCTTTGGCTCTCTGCCCCCCCCTTCTCTTTGGCTCTCTGCCCCCCCTTCTCTTTGGCTCTCTGCCCCCCCCCCTTCTCTTTGGCTCTCTGCCCCCCCTTCTCTTTGGCTCTCTGCCCCCCCTTCTCTTTGGCTCTCTGCCCCCCCCTTCTCTTTGGCTCTCTGCCCCCCCCTTCTCTTTGGCTCTCCGCCCCCCCCCTTCTCTTTGGCTCTCTGCCCCCCCCTTCTCTTTGGCTCTCTGCCCCCCCTTCTCTTTGGCTCTCTGCCCCCCCTTCTCTTTGGCTCTCTGCCCCCCGCCTTCTCTTTGGCTCTCTGCCCCCCCCTTCTCTTTGGCTCTCTGCCCCCCCTTCTCTTTGGCTCTCTGCCCCCCCTTCTCTTTGGCTCTCTGCCCCCCCCTTCTCTTTGGCTCTCTGCCCCCCCCTTCTCTTTGGCTCTCTTCCCCCCCCTTCTCTTTGGCTCTCTGCCCCCCCCCTTCTCTTTGGCTCTCTGCCCCCCCCTTCTCTTTGGCTCTCTGCCCCCCCCTTCTCTTTGGCTCTCTGCCCCCCCCCTTCTCTTTGGCTCTCTGCCCCCCCCCTTCTCTTTGGCTCTCTGCCCCCCCTTCTCTTTGGCTCTCTGCCCCCCCTTCTCTTTGGCTCTCTGCCCCCCTTCTCTTTGGCTCTCTGCCCCCCCCTTCTCTTTGGCTCTCTGCCCCCCCCTTCTCTTTGGCTCTCTGCCCCCTCCCTTCTCTTTGGCTCTCTGCCCCCCCCTTCTCTTTGGCTCTCTGCCCCCCCCTTCTCTTTAGCTCTCTGCACCCCCCCCTTCTCTTTGGCTCTCTGCCCCCCCCCTCTTTGGCTCTCTCCCCTCTTTTGTTCTCTCTCCTCTTTGGCTCTCTCTCTCCCCTCTTTGGCTCCCCCCCCTTTGGCTCTCTCTCCCCCCTCTTTGGCTCTCTCTCCCCCCTCTTTGGCTCTCTCTCCTCTTTGGCTCTCTCTCTCCCCCCCTCTTTTGCTCTCCCCTCCCCTTTGGCTCCCCCCCCCCTCTTTGGCTCTCCCCCCCCCCCTCTTTTGCTCTCCCCTCCCCTCTTTGGCTCTCTCCCCCCTCTTTTGTTCTCTCCCCCCTCTTTGGCGCTCTCCCCCCCTCTTTGGCTCTCTCCCCCCCTCTTTGGCTCTCCCCCCCCTCTTTGGCTCTGCCCCCCCTCTTTGGCTCTCTCTCCCCCCTCTTTGTCTCTCTCTTTGGCTCTCTTTCCTCTTTGGCTCTCTCTCTCCCCCCTCTTTGGCTCTCCCCCCCTTTAGCTCTCTCCCCCCCCCTTTGGCTCTCTCCCCCCCCCTCTTTGGCTCTCTCTCCCCCCTCTTTGGCTCTCTCTCCCCCCTCTTTGGCTCTCTCTCCTTTTTGGCTCTTTTTCCTCTTTGGCTCTCTCTCTCCCCCCTCTTTGGCTCTCCCCCCCTTCTCTTTGGCTCTCCCCCCCTTCTCTTTGGCTCTCTTCCCCCCTTCTCTTTGGCTCTCTCTCCCCCCCTTCTCTTTGGCTCTCTCTCCCCCCCTTCTCTTTGGCTCTCTGCCCCCCCCTTCTCTTTGGCTCTCTGCCCCCCCTTCTCTTTGGCTCTCTGCCCCCCCCTTCTCTTTGGCTCTCTGCCCCCCCCTTCTCTTTGGCTCTCTGCCCCCCCCCTTCTCTTTGGCTCTCCGCCCCCCCCCCCCTTCTCTTTGGCTCTCTGCCCCCCCCTTCTCTTTGGCTCTCTGCCCCCCCCTTCTCTTTGGCTCTCTGCCCCCCCTTCTCTTTGGCTCTCTGCCCCCCCCCTTCTCTTTGGCTCTCTGCCCCCCCTTCTCTTTGGCTCTCTGCCCCCCCTTCTCTTTGGCTCTCTGCCCCCCCTTCTCTTTGGCTCTCTGCCCCCCCTTCTCTTTGGCTCTCCGCCCCCCCCTTCTCTTTGGCTCTCTGCCCCCCCCCTTCTCTTTGGCTCTCTGCCCCCCCCTTCTCTTTGGCTCTCTGCCCCCCCTTCTCTTTGGCTCTCTGCCCCCCGCCTTCTCTTTGGCTCTCTGCCCCCCCCTTCTCTTTGGCTCTCTGCCCCCCCTTCTCTTTGGCTCTCTGCCCCCCCTTCTCTTTGGCTCTCTGCCCCCCCCTTCTCTTTGGCTCTCTGCCCCCCCCTTCTCTTTGGCTCTCTGCCCCCCCCTTCTCTTTGGCTCTCTTCCCCCCCCTTCTCTTTGGCTCTCTGCCCCCCCCCCTTCTCTTTGGCTCTCTGCCCCCCCTTCTCTTTGGCTCTCTGCCCCCCCCTTCTCTTTGGCTATCTGCCCCCCCCCCCTTCTCTTTGGCTCTCTGCCCCCCCCCCCTTCTCTTTGGCTCTCTGCCCCCCCCCCTTCTCTTTGGCTCTCTGCCCCCCCTTCTCTTTGGCTCTCTGCCCCCCTTCTCTTTGGCTCTCTGCCCCCCCCTTCTCTTTGGCTCTCTGCCCCCCCTTCTCTTTGGCTCTCTGCCCCCTCCCTTCTCTTTGGCTCTCTGCCCCCCCCTTCTCTTTGGCTCTCTGCCCCCCCCCCTTCTCTTTAGCTCTCTGCACCCCCCCCTTCTCTTTGGCTCTCTGCCCCCCCCTCTTTGGCTCTCTCCCCTCTTTTGTTCTCTCTCCTCTTTGGCTCTCTCTCTCCCCTCTTTGGCTCCCCCCCCTTTGGCTCTCTCTCCCCCCTCTTTGGCTCTCTCTCCCCCCTCTTTGGCTCTCTCTCCCCCCTCTTTGGCTCTCTCTCCTCTTTGGCTCTCTCTCTCCCCCCTCTTTGGCTCTCCCCTCCCCTTTGGCTCCCCCCCCTCTTTGGCTCTCCCCCCCCCCCCTCTTTTGCTCTCCCCTCCCCTCTTTGGCTCTCTCCCCCCTCTTTTGTTCTCTCCCCCCTCTTTGGCGCTCTCCCCCCCTCTTTGGCTCTCTCCCCCCCCTCTTTGGCTCTCCCCCCCCTCTTTGGCTCTGCCCCCCCTCTTTGGCTCTCTCTCCCCCCTCTTTGGCTCTCTCTTTGGCTCTCTTTCCTCTTTGGCTCTCTCTCTCCTCCCTCTTTGGCTCTCCCCCCCTTTAGCTCTCCCCCCCCCCCTTTGGCTCTCTCCCCCCCCCCCTCTTTGGCTCTCTCTCCCCCCTCTTTGGCTCTCTCTCCCCCCTCTTTGGCTCTCTCTCCTTTTTGGCTCTTTTTCCTCTTTGGCTCTCTCTCTCCCCCCTCTTTGGCTCTCCCCCCCTTCTCTTTGGCTCTCCCCCCCTTCTCTTTGGCTCTCTTCCCCCCCTTCTCTTTGGCTCTCTCCCCCCCCCTTCTCTTTGGCTCTCTCTCCCCCCCCTTCTCTTTGGCTCTCTGCCCCCCCCCCTTCTCTTTGGCTCTCTGCCCCCCCCCTTCTCTTTGGCTCTCTGCCCCCCCCTTCTCTTTGGCTCTCTGCCCCCCCTTCTCTTTGGCTCTCTGCCCCCCCCCCTTCTCTTTGGCTGTCTGCCCCCCCTTCTCTTTGGCTCTCTGCCCCTCCCCTTCTCTTTGGCTCTCTGCCCCCCCCTTCTCTTTGGCTCTCTGCCCCCCCCCGCCTTCTCTTTGGCTCTCTGCCCCCCCCCCCCTTCTCTTTGGCTCTCTGCCCCCCCCTTCTCTTTGGCTCTCTGCCCCCCCCTTCTCTTTGGCTCTCTGCCCCCCCTTCTCTTTGTCTCTCTGCCCCCCCTTCTCTTTGGCTCTCTGCCCCCCCCCTTCTCTTTGGCTCTCTGCCCCCCCTTCTCTTTGGCTCTCTGCCCCCCCTTCTCTTTGGCTCTCTGCCCCCCCTTCTCTTTGGCTCTCTGCCCCCCCCTTCTCTTTGGCTCTCTGCCCCCCCCTTCTCTTTGGCTCTCTGCCCCCCCCCTTCTCTTTGGCTCTCTGCCCCCCCTTCTCTTTGGCTCTCTGCCCCCCCCCCTTCTCTTTGGCTCTCTGCCCCCCCCTTCTCTTTGGCTCTCTGCCCCCCCCTTCTCTTTGGCTCTCTGCCCCCCCTTCTCTTTGGCTCTCTGCCCCCCCTTCTCTTTGGCTCTCTGCCCCCCCCTTCTCTTTGGCTCTCTGCCCCCCCTTCTCTTTGGCTCTCTGCCCCCCCCTTCTCTTTGGCTCTCTCCCCCCCCCCCCCTCCTGCTCTCTCTCTGGCTCTGTCTTCGCGGGACCCCGCCCGGCCACGCCCCATCGTGGCAACACCCGCCCGACCACGCCCCTCGCGACGCCCGGCCACGCCCCTCGCGACGCCCGGCCACGCCCCTCGCAACGCTCCCGTCGGCCACAAACAGCTGTGAGGTCTGGGGAGCGCGTTGCCGCTTCTCACGCAGCAGACCTCACAGCTATTGAATAGCTCGCGCTCCCTATCTCACAGCTGCTTGTATGCTGTGTACCTCGCGCTCCCAATCTGTCAGCTGTCAGCTATGCCGAGGTGCGCGAGAATAGAATCTAAGGCCAAGTGTTTGTCTGTACTGCGCATGACGGCTTCAGACAAACACTTGTCTTTTATAATATAGGATGTTTATGTGTGAGGCAGAGTTTTTGTATATAAATGCGTGTGTATTGCAGTATCTGAGAGTGTGTGCATGTCCATGTGTGTATGTACAGTATATATATTTCCCTTTAGGGGCAATGGGTAGCTTAGTTTTTTTTTTATTTTGGGGGGTTGGTTGGGTGGTGGGGATTTACTGTTATTGGGGACTTTGTCATTTTTTAATGTAAAAGAGTTGTTTAACTTAGGGCAATACCTTAAAAAATGCCCTTTTAAGGGCTATTGGTAGTTTATTGTTAGGTTAGGGGGTGTTTTTATTTTGGGGGGGCTTTTTTGTTTTTATAGGGCTATTAGATTAGGTGTAATTTTCATTATTTTGGATAATTTCGTTTATTATTTTTGTAATCTTTTTTATTTTTCATAATTTTAGTGTTTGTTTTTTTTGTAATGTTCGATTTTTTTTATTTTTTCGTAGTGTTAGTTTTTTTAATCTTGTAATTTAGGTTTTTTATTTGTAGTTTATTTTATTTTGTTCAAATAGTTATGTTACGTTTATTTATTTATATAGTTTAATCTTAGTTTTATTTCACCGGTAAGTTTTTATTTATTTGAAGATAGTTATTTTGTAAATTTAATTTAAAACTAAAGGGTGTTAGGTTTAGGGGTTAATAGTTTAATTTAGTGATTTTCAATGTGGGGGGCCGGCGGTTTAGGAGTTAATAGGTTTAATTTAGTATTAGCGATGTGGGGGCCGGCGTTTTAAGGGTTAATAGGTTTATTATAGTAGTAGCGATGTGGGGAGCCGGTGATTTAGGGGTTAATAGCTTTCTATAGTGTTGGCTATGTTGGTGGGTGGTGGTTTAGGGGTTAATAGGTTTATTTAGTGTTGGCGATGTGGGCAATTGGCGTTTTAGGGGTTAATACTTTATTTTAGTGTTGGCTATGTGGGTGGGCGGGCGGCAGATTAGGGGTTAATAAGTTTAATGAAGTATTTGTGATGCAGGGGGATGGCGGTTTAGGGGTTAATAGGTAGTTTATGGGTGTTAGTGTACTTTGTAACATTTTAGTTATGAGTTTTGTGAAACATTTTTGTTCCGTAAAATCCATAACTACTGGTCTTAGATCGCAGAATGGATCATGGCGGTATAGACTATAACGCTAGAGTAATAGCCTGGCCGCACAACCTGTAATACAGGCGCTATGAAAATCCCGAACTACGTAATACGGGAGACCTGCCTTTCCACGTGCAATGGCCAATTTTTCAGCGGTATAGCCTTACTGCACCATACTGCAAAACTTATATATGTACAAAGAGATCTGCACTCACCAAGAGATCCATTCACTCTGTGCCCTGCTGAAAAAGTATCCAAATAGGCAGACTTGTTGTTCAGGACCTGGTGTAAATCCCATATGAGCACCAAGAAAGAGCAGGCACGAAGAGAAATAACAACCACCTTTACTATGTCAAAAGCAAACACATAACGTTTCGGCCCCACACAGTGGCCTTGGTCACATGAATAAGAAACACACTAAAATAAATCTATTAACCCCTATTCTGCTGCTCCCCGACATCATCACCACTAAATAAAGCTATTAACTCCTAAACCTTTGGCCTCCCATATTACTACCACTAAATAAACCTATTAACCCCTAAACCGCCAGCCGCCCACATAGCAACAACCTAAATTAAACTATTAACCCCTAAATCTAACCCTAACATAACCCTAACTGCAACCCTAAACCTAACACCCCCTAATTTTAAAATAATTAAAATAGAGCTACATTAAAGTTACAATTATTAATTAAATAATACCTTAAAACTAAATCCATACCTACCTGTAAAATAAAACCTAAGCTAGCTACAATAACTATAACTAATAGTTATATTGTAGCTAGCTTAGGTTTTATTTTTATTTCACAGGAAAGTTTGTATTTTTTTTTTAACTAGGTAGACTAGTTAGTAAATAGTAAATTTACACTAAAACCTAACATTACAAAAATAGAAAACACTAAAATTAAAAAAAAAATACTATTACAAAAAATAAACACTAAAATTACAAAAAATTAAAAACCTACCATTACAAAAAATAACAAACGAAATTATCCAAAATAATAAAAATTATTCCTTGCCTAATATAGAATGAGAGCTGCTTAAATCCTAATGGCTGATTTGAACAGCCAATAGGATTTTAGCAGCCCTAATTCCTACAGGGAGTGCAGAATTATTAGGCAAGTTGTATTTTTGAGGATTAATTTTATTATTGAACAACAACCATGTTCTCAATGAACCCAAAAAACTCATTAATATCAAAGCTGAATAGTTTTGGAAGTAGTTTTTAGTTTGTTTTTAGTTATAGCTATTTTAGGGGGATATCTGTGTGTGCAGGTGACTATTACTGTGCATAATTATTAGGCAACTTAACAAAAAACAAATATATACCCATTTCAATTATTTATTTTTACCAGTGAAACCAATATAACATCTCAACATTCACAAATATACATTTCTGACATTTAAAAACAAAACAAAAACAAATCAGTGACCAATATAGCCACCTTTCTTTGCAAGGACACTCAAAAGCCTGCCATCCATGGATTCTGTCAGTGTTTTGATCTGTTCACCATCAACATTGCGTGCAGCAGCAACCACAGCCTCCCAGACACTGTTCAGAGAGGTGTACTGTTTTCCCTCCTTGTAAATCTCACATTTGATAATGGACCACAGGTTCTCAATGGGGTTCAGATCAGGTGAGCAAGGAGGCCATGTCATTAGATTTTCTTCTTTTATACCCTTTCTTGCCAGCCACGCTGTGGAGTACTTGGACGCGTGTGATGGAGCATTGTCCTGCATGAAAATCATGTTTTTCTTGAAGGATGCAGACTTCTTCCTGTACCACTGCTTGAAGAAGGTGTCTTCCAGAAACTGGCAGTAGGACTGGGAGTTGAGCTTGACTCCATCCTCAACCCGAAAAGGCCCCACAAGCTCATCTTTGATGATACCAGCCCAAACCAGTACTCCACCTCCACCTTGCTGGCGTCTGAGTCGGACTGGAGCTCTCTGCCCTTTACCAATCCAGCCACGGGCCCATCCATCTGGCCCATCAAGACTCACTCTCATTTCATCAGTCCATAAAACCTTAGAAATATCAGTCTTGAGATATTTCTTGGCCCAGTCTTGACGTTTCAGCTTGTGTGTCTTGTTCAGTGGTGGTCATCTTTCAGCCTTTCTTACCTTGGCCATGTCTCTGAGTATTGCACACCTTGTGCTTTTGGGCACTCCAGTGATGTTGCAGCTCTGAAATATGGCCAAACTGGTGGCAAGTGGCATCTTGGCAGCTGCACGCTTGACTTTTCTCAGTTCATGGGCAGTTATTTTGCGCCTTGGTTTTTCCACACGCTTCTTGAGACCCTGTTGACTATTTTGAATGAAACGCTTGATTGTTCGATGATCACGCTTCAGAAGCTTTGCAATTTTAAGAGTGCTGCATCCCTCTGCAAGATATCTCACTATTTTTGACTTTTCTGAACCTGTCAAGTCCTTCTTTTGACCCATTTTGCCAAAGGAAAGGAAGTTGCCTAATAATTATGCACACCTGATATAGGGTGTTGATGTCATTAGACCACACCCCTTCTCATTACAGAGATGCACATCACCTAATATGCTTAATTGGTAGTAGGCTTTCGAGCCTATACAGCTTGGAGTAAGACAACATGCATAAAGAGGATGATGTGGTCAAAATACTCATTTGCCTAATAATTCTGCACTCCCTGTATAGGCTGATTCAAATTTTTCAGCCAATAGGAATGCAATGGTACCCCCAGTAAAAAAGGGTTACCTTGCATTTCAATCCTCAGTGTGCGGCGGACGATCACATGAAGAGGACCTCCACGTCGGATCGATGGACCTCCGCTAGGATCTCTGCCTTGGACCTTCGCCTGGACCTTTGCCTGGACCTCTGCATCCGCGCATCGCCGCTCCACCTCTGCAGGGATGAAGAAGATGGCGGTCCCACGATGGATGAAGATGGAGCCGCCGGGATGAAGATCGTTCAAGCGGGACTTCAACTGTGAGTACCTAAAGAGGGGTTAGTGTTAGGTTTTTTAAACTTTTTTGGGTGTTTTTTTTTAGTTTAGGGTTTGGGCTTTTCTTAAAAGAGCTAAATGCCCTTTTCAGGGCAATGCAAAATAGTTAATTGCCCTTTCAAGGGCAATGCCCATACAAATGCCCTTTTCAGGGCAATGGGTAGCTTAGGTTTTTGTTAGTTAGTTTTTTTTTATTTTGGGGGGTTGGTTGGGTGGTGGGTTTTACTGTTGGGGGGTCTTTGTGGGGTGGGTTTACAGGTAAAAGAGCTGTTTAACTTAATAGGTTAATAGGTAGTTTATGGGTGTTAGTGTACTTTGTGACAGTTTTAGTTATGAGTTTTATGTAACATAACTACTGCTCTCAGATTGTTAAACGGATCTTGTCGATATAGGCTGGAACACAAGCTTTTTAGCCTCATTGCAAAACTTTTAATGGCTGCGCTATGGAAGTCCCATGGAAAAAACATCATTTTTACGTGTGCGGGACTGACGTTGCATTACAGACTAAAAGGCTTGCGGTACAGCTATACCGACAAGACTTGTAATGGCTGTGGTGCTGTGTTAGTGCTAAAATTACCATTTTCTCAGCGTTAAAACACGAACGCAAAACTTGTAATCTAGGTAATGGTAATGTAAAGTATCCCAAAGCATCTTCAGCTTTAGTGCAGTTGATCTAGTGTAGTATCAGATAAGGATTTTTTCAGTGGGCCCCATAGAAGTATATGGGGAGGAGTTTGTGCATTCACAATATTATTTGAAGTCCTGAAGTAAGCACAGGAGTCTTTTTGCTTGCTTGCTCGCTCAATCGCTTACTTTCAACTGCATGATGCCAATATGCATGCTAATCCCTCCACGCTAATATTTTACTTTGAGCAAAGTTAGCATGCAAGCAAAAAAAATATTTTTTAAGATGAATGTGTAATCCAAAAAACAAAAAAACTAACTGCTAGATTACGAGTTTTGCGTTAGAGGCTGTGCGGTGCTAACGATCCATTTTCCCTCACCGATCACTTACAGACAGCGCTGGTATTACGGGTTTTTACACACCAGACAAGAAGTGAGCGTTGAGAAAAATGTTGCTCATTACCGCACTCCAATAACAGTGCTGCTTACGTTAGCAGTGAGCTGGTGTAACGTGCTTGTGCACGATTTCCCCATAGGAATCAATGGGGAGAGAGGGCTGAAAGAAGTCTAATACCTGCAAAAAAGCAGCGTAAAGCTCCTTAACGCAGCCCCATTGATTCCTATGGGGAAATACATTTTATGTCTACACCTAACACCCTAACATGAACCCCCGAGTCTAAACACCCCTGATCTTACACTTATTAACCCCTAATCTGCCGCCCCTGACATCGCCTTAACCTACATTATATTATTAACCCCTAATCTGCCGCTCCGTACACCGCCGCCACCTACTTTATACTTATGAACCCCTAATCTGCTGCCCCCAACATTGCTGACACCTACATTACATTTATCAACCCCTAATCTGCCGCCCCAATGTCGTTGCAACCTACCTACACTTCTTAACCCCTAATCTGCCGCCTCCAACGTCGCCGCCACTATAATAAACATATTAATCCCTAAACCGCCGCGCTCCCGCATCGCAAACATTAGTTAAAGATTAATATTAACAAAGTGACCGCACCACCTAATGAATGTTAAGTGCTCAGGCATGGGATGGAGTCTGGTCCATGACTCAATAATAATATAAAACACAATAATCCCAGCCAATGAGTCTTCGAAATTACAGCAAAACGTTTTTATTATTGGATTCACACTATGTCATAATTAATCTGACATTCCTTAGAAAACCTTTGGAGAAGACCAGAGATCCACTCATTCAAATCCACACAAACCCCATCCACCACACACATCCGCACCATATAATCCTAAAGTAGCAAAATGAAACATAAAATATCAAGAAACAAAAAAAAAAAAAAACAGAAAAACACCCCCAGGGCGTCCCCAGGGAGTGAAGGACAAAAGCACCTGTCACATAACCTGTAAACAGTCTTATAGCAATTTCATTACAAAAAAAATCACAAAATAGTGCTCTTCCTTGAAAAAAGAATGAACTGTATCCAATGTATTGTAACAGTTAATGCAGCATATACATCACACTTGAATCCGGATACTATGTAATTAATATATTTTCAGTCCGGTTATTTATATTGTATGATATCCTATCCTGAACCCAGGATACTTGAAGTGCTTGAAATTACCAATAGTATTTGCAATCCGTGTAGTGTTATGTCACACAGGAGAACGCAAGCTGTTATATGAGCGGCCCCATTTATAATATGCAAACAGATATTGGGAAGCGAGGTAAACTTAAGCTGCAGGTCCAACCTCACACACTTAATTATTTTCACTCACGGTAAATACGCTACCACGGCATATGTGAACACAAGTCCTCAGTATATAACCCAAACCAGGGGGTTCAATATAGATGTCAGTTTAAAGTACCTTGTGTATCGATGGTACATTCCTCATTATGCAGCAGAGTGATAGTGATAGATGAAGTTACCTGTGACAGTCCGTTCTGGTATGTGCAGTATTACCATGAGACTTATCAGCAGCGTCTTTGTTCCGTGTGGCAATGGACCGCAATCATGGTACTCCCATCTCGCTTCTTCCGTCTTAGGAGCCGTTGGCGATTCGCATACAGGATAGCTCAAACAGCTCAGGTAGACACAGGTGCAAGGGTCCAGGTTAATTCCGACGCGCGTTTCGGGGACTCCGCCCCTTTGTCAAGGAAATGTTCAGGTGTAGGCAAAAGAGATTTTCTAAACATAGAACCTGAGAATAAGGACTCACCTAGTTTAGAACAAATGATCAAACAAAAATTTTTTATGATCTTCACTCTGTCACTCTGGCAGAATACTTTAGACAAAGCGTATCCCTAGGGGCCTTAGAAGTCACTTGCATCCCACATTATTCAGGGACAATGCAGAATATTGTGACAAGTTTGAAGGCATTTTAAACAAATGCTCTTATGACATTATTATTCTTACAATTGAATACATACAAAAGGAATTGCCCAGAATGCAACAAGAGATTGACAAGGTAGAATTGTCTATTAAGGAGTTGAAGTCTGAGACAGATTTTTCCAGTTTCAAAAGAAAATTAGATGGGGATTTGAATAATTTCAAAAAAAGTCTAGAAAGTAAAAAATATAAAATATTTCAGAGGGATCTCAGTGACTACCAAAACAACAAAGTATACAGGTGGCGTAACCCTGATTTTATACCCTTTAGGAGATTTAGAAGGGCAAGCAAGCAATTTTGCAGGTGAATCTTCCTCTGATAGTGATTTTAGTGATTCCTCTGTCCCTTTTCCTTTAAGAGGACGTGGTACAAGGAACAGAAGAAGAGGCAGAGGAGAGGGGGGAGGAAACACAAGCAATATAAGAGACACCACATACCAGATCTCCACCAGACAAAACAGGAGGTAATTAAGGAGAGTTTAGTAGTTAACATCTCTGACAATAATATTTCAGATGATATTTTGAGAGTATTACAGAAGGGATTGTCTTTTGTCCCTACTACCCTCCCTGATTTCTTTGCGATTGAATGCGATCTACACAGATTTTTTAGAAATCTGCGATTAAAAAGTTTTTTTGCTAACAAAGAACAACCTACCCAATCTGAGACAATTAGTCCTTTTCAATTCCATACGAGGAATATTAAGCCCAAAAGTACTTTTAATCCACTTCATACTAATGCTTCTGTTGAAGCATATATTACCGTGGTCAAAAAGGAATTTGAAAAGATGAGGAGGAGCTTTCACACAAAGGCAAAATTCAATATGACTAAAAAGGAGAGAGAACTTGGGGAAATCAAGAATCATACTGATCTGATTCTGAAGCCAGCCGATATGGGTGGAGCCCTTGTAATAATGAGTAAAATAAAATACAGGGAAGAAATTCTAAGACAACTTCAGGATCAAGAAAATTATATAAAAATAGCAGGTGATCCTACCACAAGAATTAAAGGTAAGATCTTGTCAGTAGTTGAAGAAGCATTGGCATCAGACATTATTTTTAACAAACAAGCAAAATTTTTGATCATGGCAAACCCTGTTACACCAGTCTTTTATGTATTACCCAAAATACATAAGAGACTGCATGATCCTCCAGGTCGTCCAATCGTAGCAGGTACTGATTCCATTTTCCAACTGATTGCAAAATTCTTAGATCAATTGATTAGACCCCTATTGGGTTATTTGGATTCTTATTTACAAGACACAACCAATTTTCTATGTAAGATTGCACCCAAGGTGGTCCCTCATAATAGTCTATTGGTAACTATGGATTTAGCCAATCTTTATACTTCCATTCCCCATGATCTAGGCATTGAAAGTATTTTCTATTTTTTGGATAAGGATAATTTATATTCACTGAGTGAAAGAAGATTCATTAGAGATCTCTTTGAGATCATACTGTATGTGAACTTTTTTCTATTTGAAGAGACGTTTTACGTCCAAAAGAAAGGTACGGCTATGGGTTCAAATGTAGCACCCACTTATGCGAATTTGTTTGTTGGCAAATTTGAAGAAGACATCATACAAGGCTGGTATCGTTACATAGACTTCATTTTTTTTATCTGGACAGGGAGTGCAGATAAATTGACTAACTTTGTAGGAAGGTTGAACTCTGCACATGCATCGTTAAAATTTACTATGGAAGCCAGCCAGACAAAAGTGAGTTTCCTGGACACCATGATATATGTGGTAGATCAGCAATTGAGAAGTGATTTATTCACTAAGGAAATGGATCGTAACAATACATTATTGTATGATAGTTTCCATCCTCCATCTCTCATTAAAAATCTTCCTTTGGGCCAACTGCTATGAACAAAAAGAATCGTTGATGACCCAGAGATGTGTCTGAGAAGACTGGATGAGATGTCCAAAAAAAATTCAAATAGAGGCTATCCCACTGAAATCCTGACACAAAATATGAAGAAAGTTATGGATATTGATAGGATGAGCCTCTTAACCAAAAAGAATCCTATTTCAAAAAAAATTTCAGTACCATTTGTAAGCCATTTTGGTTTCCATAGCAGAGGCCTTAAGAGGATCATACTCCAACATTCGCATCTATTGAGAGATAATGCCCAAGTGGGTAGAATGTTCATTGATACACCACTTTTTTCTTTTAGACGAAATAGAAACTTAAGAGACACATTCATTTGTGCAGACTTGGGTCCCATAAAGAAACAAATTGAAATAATTAAGAAAGGATCCTTTCCCTACATGAATTGTGCCCTGTGCCACTCAATGCAACAAGGGAATAGTGTCACACATCCTCTTTCAGGCAAGCGGATAAACATTAAAGGGAGGTTCTCTTGCAGTTCCAAATATGTGATATATGTGATTAAGTGCCTGTGTGGCCTGGCATATGTAGGCGAGATCACCCAAACGGCCAGGGATTGGATACTTCAACATAAAGCAGCCATAGGCAAAGATGATGAAGATGCCCCAGTAGCACATCACTTCACAAGATTTTCACATAACAAAAGCCAGTTGAGATTCCAAATACTGGATGGGGTACCCCCTCTGCGTAGAGATGGGGAGAGGCAGAAACTATTATTTATGAAAGAAGCCCAGTGGATTAGGAAACTGGACACCATGACACCCAAAGGCCTCAACAGAGATATCTCTTGAGGGAATTTTATATGAATCTTTATCCTTTCAAGCTTGAAGGTTTCTAGCTTGAATATTAGGCATTAAATGTCAATTTGTCTTGTTGAGTGAGCCCCGGTGTACATAGTCTCTGTCCACATGGATTATCGTTAATTCATCGTTTGGATCTCAGAAAATGATATCATGGTATGTCTATATTGTGAGCATCTTTGGTTTTTCATTTTTTGATTCATTTATTTTTTGATTCATTCATTTTTTGATCAATATGTTTCGCACTCTTTTGGCCAATAGGTACGAATTATTTGTTTGCATAGTGTACAACATTGAACCAATTGGACAGAACCAATCTGGCACTTATGGTATCTTAAGTTTATAACATAGAATATGTTTTTGGCTCACTGAGATTCCTCTGAAATATAACAAAGAAAAAAAGAAAAAAAAGATAAAAAGGACAAAAAAAGTTATAAAAAAAATAAAAAAATATAAAAAGTATAAAAGTAAAAAAGAAAGGGGAAAACATGTATTTCTCATTTGTGACTAGGTCACTCTAGTGTTGACAATAGGCTAGGACTTGCCTCGAGTACATCCCCCCTATATATATATATTTAGGTATCTCTGTCTCCATCATT
The DNA here is from genome assembly GCF_027579735.1 of Bombina bombina. Lineage (NCBI taxonomy): Eukaryota > Metazoa > Chordata > Amphibia > Anura > Bombinatoridae > Bombina > Bombina bombina. The sequence continues at coordinate 1,086,858,380 of NC_069499.1, read as the reverse complement.
AATACAACGTTAGACATTTGCCTTGGTAGGCTTTTGGTCGAACAACGTGGTTATCATAAACCTAGGTGTTTGACATATATTTAAACAATCTCTGATCTGGGTAACCCTATGTATGTATGACATTTTTATTATTATTATTTTTTTAGTATGGTCAGTTTGACTAAATAATAAAAAAAAGTTTATTTTTTTAAGGCAAGTTTACTATGTAGTATTTTTCAGATTAGGGGTAAATGCCTTCGGGTTTGCATTATGTTCGAGTTATTGTTCAGGACGGTGTGGGGTAGTCTATGCCGATATATTATATCGGGTGACTCCTGATTATTTTGTATATTAGCACCTACCATGGATAAAATAAAGTGCATACTAGTTTGATTGATATAGACCATGGGTTAAAGGGGTACCCCCTTAGATTGATATGATTGCTGTATTTTCATTTCATTTTTGTATTAGTGGATAATATCGTTCTATTTGTGAGGATTTCACACATCCGTATCTCCATATTCATGTGTATGGCAGTGACGTGCATAGAGAGCAGGTGTCGGTGAAGGGGGTGTGAATGGATTATCCAATAAGGTACTGAATCTAAATCTATTTAAATATTACCTCCTTACAAACACCTGCACATTTCCTTGACAAAGGGGCGGAGTCCCCGAAACGCGCGTCGGAATTAACCTGGACGCTTGCACCTGTGTCTACCTGGGCTGTTTGAGCTATCCTGTATGCGAATCGCCAACGGCTCCTAAGACGGAAGAAGCGAGATGGGAGTACCATGATTGCGGTCCATTGCCACAAGGAACAAAGACGCTGCTGATAAGTCTCACGGTAATACTGCACATACCAGAACGGACTGTCACAGGTAACTTCATCTATCACTATCACTTTGCTGTATAATAATAAAAACGTTTTGCTGTAATTTCTAAGACTCATTGGCTGGGATTATTGTGTTTTATATTAGTTAAAGATTATTAACCCCTAATCTGCCATCCCTAACATTGCTGCCACCTACCTACATTTATTAACCCCTAATCTGCCGCCCCCAAAGTCGCCACCACTATTCTAAATTTATTAACTCCTAAACCTAAGTCTAACCCTAACCCTAACACCCCCTAACTTAAATATAATTTAAATAAATCTAAATAAAATTACTATAATTAACTAAATAATTCCTATTTAAAACTAAATACTTACCTATAAAGTAAACCCTAAGCTAGCTACAATATAACTAATAGTTACATTGTATCTAGCTTAGGGTTTATTTTTATTTTACAGACAAGTTTGTATTTATTTTAACTAGGTAGAATAGTTATTAAATAGTTATTAACTATTTAATAACTACCTATATAAAATAAATACAAAAGTACCTGTAAAATAAAACCGAACCTAAGTTACAATTACACCTAACACTACACTATAATTAAATTAATTCCCTAAATTAAATACAATTAAATACAATTAAATAAAATTATCTAAAGTACAAACCCCCCCCCCACAAAATTACAGAAAATAATAAGCAAATTACAAGATTTTTAAACTAATTACACCTAATCTAATCCCCTAACAAAATAAAAAAATCCCTACCCTAAACTAAATTACAAATAGCCCTTAAAAGGGTCTTTTGCAGGGCATTGCCCCAAAGTAATCAGCTCTTTTACCTGTAACAAAATTACAAATCCCCCCCAACATTAAAACCCACCACCCTCACAACCAACCTTACTCTAAAACCCACCCAATACCCCCTTAAAAAAAACCTAACACTAACCCCTTGAAGATCACCTTACCGGGAGAAGTCTTCATCCAACCGGGCCGAAGTCCTCAATGAAGTTGGGAGAAGTCTTCATCCAAGCCGGGCAAAGTGGTCCTCCAGACGGGCAGAAGTCTTCATCCAGACGGCATCTTCTATCTTCATCCATCCGGTGCGGAGCGGGTTCATCTTCAAGACATCCAGTGCGGAGTATCCTCTTCCAGCGAAGTCTTCTTACTAAATGACCGTTCCTTTAAGTGATGTCATCCAAGATGACATCCCTTCAATTCCGATTGGCTGATAGAATTCTATCAGCCAATCGGAATTAAGGTAGAAAAATCCTTTTGGCTGATGCAATCAGCCAATAGAATTGAGCTGGCATTCTATTGGCTGTTCCAATCAGCCAATAGAATGCCAGCTCAATCCTATTGGCTGATTGCATCAGCCAATAGGATTTTTTTCTACCTTAATTCCGATTTGCTGATAGAATCAGCCAATCAGAATTGAAGGGACGCCATCTTGGATGACGTCACTTAAAGGAACCGTCATTTAGTAAGAAGACTTCGTTGGAAGAGGATGCTCCGCGCCGGATGTCTTGAAGATGGACCCGCTCCGCGCCGGATGGATCAAGATAGAAGATGCCGTCTGGATGAAGACTTCTGCCCGTCTGGAGGACCACTTCGCCCGGCTTGGATGAAGACTTCTCCCGGCTTCGTTGAGGACTTCGACCACTCCTTAGACTACACAATTCTGTGTGTGCATGCTCGTTTAACCCTCATTAGACTACACAATTCTGTGTGTGTGCATGCTCATTTAACTACTCCTTAGACTACACAATTGTGTGTGTGCATGCTCATTTAACCACTACTTAGACTACACAATTGTGTGTGTGTGTGCATGCTCATTTAACACTCATTAGACTACACAATTATGTGTGTGTGCATGCTCATTTAACTACTCCTTAGACTACACAATTGTATGTGTGCATGCTCATTTAACCACTACTTAGACTACACAATTCTGTGTGTGCATGCTCATTTAACCACTCCTTAGACTACACAATTCTATGTGTGTGCATGCTCATTTAACTACTCCTTAGACTACACAATTGTGTGTGTGCATGCTCATTTAACCACTCCTTAGACTACACAATTCTGTGTGTGCATGCTCATTTAACCACTCCTTAGACTACACAATTCTGTGTGTGTGCATGCTCATTTAACTACTCCTTAGACTACACAATTCTGTGTGTGCATGCTCATTTAACCACTCCTTAGACTACACAATACTGTGTGTGCATGCTCATTTAACCACCCCTTAGACTACATAATTCTGTGTGTGCATGCTCATTTAACTACTCATTAGACTACACAATTCTGTGTGTGCATGCTCATTTAACTACTCCTTAGACTACACAATTATGTGTGCGCATGCTCATTTAACCACCCCTTAGACTACACAATTCTGTGTGTGCATGCTCATTTAACTACTCCTTAGAGTCAACTACATAATTCTGTGTGTGCATGCTCATTTAACTAATCCTTAGACTACACAATACTGTGTGTGCATGCTCATTTAACCACTCCTTAGACTACATAATTCTGTGTGTGCATGCTCATTTAACCATTACTTTGACTACACAATTCTGTGTGTACATGCTCATTTAACTACTCTTTAGACTACACAATTGTTTTTGGTTAGGGTTGCTACCTCAGCCATGTTTTCCTGGACACTTATAAGTTACACATGCTGCAGGGTGTGCAGGGAGGAACATGTATTGTCTTTCTGGACAGCATTATTCATAGTCCTCCCTGCACACCCTGCAGCATGTGTAACTTATACGTGTTCTGTATTTTAAGGGACGGGTGGCAACTCACTGTGGGTGCATGATCATTTAACCACTTCTTAGACTGCACACTTGTGTGTGTGCGCATGCTCAATAACCACTACTTAGACTACACAATTGTGTGTGTGTGGATGCTCATTTAACTACTCCTTAGACTACACAATTGTATGTGTGTATGCTCATTTAACCACTCCTTAGACTACACAATTCTGTTTGCATGCTCATTTAACCACTCCTTAGACTACACAATTCTGTGTGTGCATGCTCATTTAACCATTACTTAAGCTACACAATTCTGTGTGTGCATGCTCATTTAACCACTCCTTCGACTACAAAATTATGTGTGTGAATGCTCATTTAACTACTCCTTAGACTACACAAGTCTGTGTGTGCATGCTCATTTAACTACTCCTTAGACTACACAAGTCTGTGTGTGCATGCTCATTTAACTACTCCTTAGACTACACAAGTCTGTGTGTGCATGCTCATTTAAAGGGACAATCTACACCAGAATTGTTATTGTTTTAAAAGATAGATAATCCCTTTATTACCCATTCCCCAGTTTTGCATAACCAACACAGTTATAATAATATACTTTTAACCTCTGTGATTATCTTGTATCTAAGCCTCTGCAAACTGCCCCTTTATTTCAGTTCTTTTGACAGACTTGCAGTTTAGCCAATCAGTGCCTGCTCCCAGATAACTTCACGTGCATGAGCACAGTGTTATCTATATGAAATACATGAACTAATGCCCTCTAGTGGTGAAAAACTGTTAAAATGCATTCTGAAAAGAGGTGGCCTTCAAGGTCTAAGAAATTAGCATATGAACCTCCTAGGTTAAGCTTTCTGTGTGGGTGCTTGCTCATTTAACCACTCCTTAGACTACACAATTGTATGCGTGTATGCTCATTTAACCACTCCTTAGTCTACAAAATTCTGTGTGTGCATGCTCATTTAACCTCTCCTTAGACTACACAATTGTGTGTGTGTATGCTCATTTAACCTCTCCTTAGACTACACAATTCTGTGTGTGCATTTTCATTTAACTACTCCTTAGACTACACAATTCTGTGTGTGCATGCTCATTTAACAACTCATTAGATGACACAATTCTGTGTGTGCATGCACATTTAACCACTCATTAGACTACACAATTCTGTGTGTGTGCATGCTCATTTAACTACTCCTTAGACTACACAATTGTGTGTGTGCATGCTCATTTAACCACTCCTTAGACTACACAATTCTGTTTGCATGCTCATTTAACCACTCCTTAGACTACACAATTGTGCGTGGGCATGCTCATTTAACCACTCTTTAGACTACACAATTGTGTGAGTGCATGCTCATTTAATCACTCCTTAGACTACACAATTGTGTATGTGAATGCTCATTTAACCTCTCCTTAGACTACACAAGTCTGTGTGGGCATGCTCATTTAACCACTCCTTAGACTACACAATTCTGTTTGTGCATGCTCATTTGACTACTCCTTAGACTACACAATTCTGTGTGTGCATGCTCATTTAACCACTCATTAGACAACAAAATTCTGTGTGTGCATGCACATTTAACCACTCATTAGACTACACAATTCTGTGTATGTGCATGCTCATTTAACCACTACTTAGACTACACAATTCTGTGTGTGTGTGCATGCTCGTTTAACACTCATTAGACTACACAATTCTGTTTGTGTGCATGCTCATTTAACCACTCCTTAGACTACACAATTCTGTGTGTGCATGCTCATTTAACTACACATTAGACTACACAATTGTGTGTGTGCATGCTCATTTAACCACTCCTTAGACTACACAATTCTGTGTGTGCATGCTCATTTAACTACTACTTAGACTACACAATTCTGTGTGTGTGCATGCTCATTTAACTACTCCTTAGACTACACAATTATTTGTGTGCATGCTCATTTAACCACTCCTTAGACTACACAATACTGTGTGTGCATGCTCATTTAACCACCCCTTAGACTACACAATTCTGTGTGTGCATGCTCATTTAACTACTCATTAGACTACACAATTCTGTGTGTGCATGCTCATTTAACTACTTCTTAGACTACACAATTATGTGTGTGCATGATCATTTAACCAGTCCCTAGACTACACAATACTGTGTGTGCATGCTCATTTAACCACCCCTTAGACTACACAATTCTGTGTGTGCATGCTCATTTACCCATTACTTAGACTACACAATTCTGTGTGTGCATGCTCATTTAACTACTCCTTAGAGTCAACTACACAATTCTGGTGTGCATGCTCATTTAACTACTCCTTAGACTACACAATTCTGTGTGTGTTCATGCTCATTTAACCACTCCTTAGACTACACAATTGTGTGTGTGCATGCTCATTTAACCACTCCTTAGACTACACAATTGTGTGTGTGCATGCTCATTTAACCACTCCTTAGACTACACAATTCTGTGTGTGCATGCTGATTTAACCATTACTTTGACTACACAATTCTGTGTGTGCATGCTCATTTAACTACTCTTTAGACTACACAATTGTGTGGGTTAGGGTTGCTACCTCAGCCATGTTTTCCTGGACACTTATAAGTTACACATGCTGCAGGGTGTTCAGGGAGGAACATGTATTGTCTTTCTGGACAGCATTATTCATAGTCCTCCCTGCACACCCTGCAGCATGTGTAACTTATAAGTGTTCTGTATTTTAAGGGACTGGTGGCAACCCACTGTGGGTGCATGCTCATTTAACCACTTCTTAGACTGCACACTTATGTGTGTGCGCATGCTCAATAACCACTACTTAGACTACACAATTGTGTGTGTGTGGATACTCATTTAACTACTCATTAGACTACACAATTCTGTGTGTGCATTTTCATTTAACTACTAATTAGACTACACAATACTGCATACCCCCCAACTGTCCCGATTTTTGCGGGACAGTCCCGATTTTAGGGGTCTGTCCCGCTGTCCCGGTTTGCTAGCCATCTGTCCCGCATTGCCCCATGCATTTTTTTTTTTATTCTATTGGGCACATACTCAGAAGCAGCTGGCTTTTCTCTCCCAGGGTTATATACCAAGTAATGGTGTGTGGGTTAAGCAGTAGTAGGCAGGCTGTTTACCCCCTGACCTCAGGTAATGGTGACCTCTAACCCCTGGAAGTAATGACGTCTAACCTCTGGTGATAATACTAGCATGCCTTCAGTTTTATATGATGAGCAGTGCTAACACCAGGGTAACGAACAGTGGCAGCTGCAGACTGCCAGCTAATGTGCTTGCCAACCCCAGGACCCCATACAATGAGTTACAGATACCCATATATGATGTAGTGTGTGCGTCTATCTGTATCTATAAGTGTGTATGTGTGTGTATCTGCATGTATAAGTGTAAGCTGCGTAGTGTGTATGTGTGTATCTGTTTGTATAAGTGTGTGTGTGTGTGTGTATCTGCATGTATGTGTATGCTATGTAGTGTGTGTACCTGCATGTATAAATGTAAGCTATGAAGTGTGTGTATCTGCATGTATTAGTGTATACTATGTAGTGTATGTGTATATGCATGTGTAAGTGTATACTATGTAGTCTGTGTTTATCTGTGTGTGTATCTGTATGTATAAGTGTATGCTATGTAGTGGGTGTGTGTATCTGTATGTATAAGTGTATAATATGTAGTGTGTGTGTATCTGCCTGTATAAGTGTATGATATGTAGTGTGTGTCTGCATGTGTAAGTGTATGCTATGTAGTGTGTGTGTATCTGCATGTGTAAGTGTATTCTATGTAGTGTGTCACTGTGCATGTTTCCTAACATTATAGGCCAGAATCTAGAATATTAATGAGAAGAGCAGAGAGCAGTTTTAAAGAATCTATTATTAAATGTTCAATTAAGATAAAAATATTTAGCACTGTCACTGTTAATTAAATACAGAGCTCACATAGCTATACCAGTGGTTTGAGCTTGTGTTTGATTTGCTGTCTAAGAGTATTAAAAGATATGACTTTATTTAGAATTTTATTTATAGTACTTTGGTCTTATAATTATTTTAAGCTCTGCCCCCGCTCCTGCCCACCACCTTTCAAATTTTTGCCGCGTGGGGGGGGGGGGGGTTTGTCCCTCTTTTGAATTTTGAAATGTTGGGAGGTATGATACTGTGTGTGGATGCTCATTTAACTACTCCTTAGACTACACAATTCTGTGTGTGCCTGCTCATTTAACCACCCCTTAGGATACACAATACTGTGTGTGGATGCTTATTTAACTACTCCTTAGACTACACAATACTGTGTGTGGGTGCTCATTTAGCTACTCCTTAGACTACATAATTCTGTGTGTGCATGCTCATTTAACTACTCCTTGGACTACACAATACTGTGTGTGGGTGCTCATTTAACTACTCCTTAGACTACACAATACTGTGTGTGCTGCTCATTTAACCACCCCTTAGGATACACAATACTGTGTGTGCATGTTCATTTAGCTACTCCTTAGACTACACAATTCTGTGTGTGCATGCTCATTTAACTACTCCTTAGACTACACAATACTGTGTGTGGGTGGCCATTTAACTACTCCTTAGACTACACAATACTGTGTGTGGGTGCTCATTTAACTACTCCTTAGACTACACAATTCTGTGTGTGCCTGCTCATTTAACCACCCCTTAGGATACACAATACTGTGTGTGGATGCTTATTTAACTACTCCTTAGACTACACAATACTGTGTGTGGGTGCTCATTTAGCTACTCCTTAGACTACATAATTCTGTGTGTGCATTCTCATTTAACTACTCCTTGGACTACACAATACTGTGTGTGGGTGCTCATTTAACTACTCCTTAGACTACACAATTCTGTGTGTGCCTGCTCATTTAACCACCCCTTAGACTACACAATACTGTGTGTGGATGCTCATTTAACTACTCCTTACACTACACAATTCTGTGTGTGGATGCTCATTTAACTACTCCTTAGACTACACAATACTTGGTGTGGGTGCTCATTTATCTACTCCTTAGACTACACAATTCTGTGTGTGCATGCTCATTTAACTACTCCTTAGACTACACAATTCTGTGTGTGCATGCTCATTTAGCTACTCCTTAGACTACACAATTCTGTGTGTGCATGCTCATTTAACTACTCCTTAGACTACACAATACTGTGTGTGGGTGCTCATTTAACCACCCCTTAGACTACACAATTCTGTGTGTGCCTGCTCATTTAACCACCCCTTAGACTACACAATACTGTGTGTGGATGCTCATTTAACTACTCCTTAGACTACACAAGTCTGTGTGTGCCTGCTCATTTAACCACCCCTTAGACTACACAATACTGTGTGTGGCTGCTCATTTAACTAGTCCTTAGACTACACAATTCTGTGTGTGCCTGCTCATTTAACCACCCCTTAGACTACACAATACTGTGTGTGCATGCTCATTTAACTACTCCTTAGACTACACAATTCTGTGTGTGCCTGCTCATTTAACCACCCCTTAGACTACACAATACTGTGTGTGGATGCTCATTTAACTAGTCCTTAGACTACACAATTCTGTGTGTGCCTGCTCATTTAACCACCCCTTAGACTACACAATACTGTGTGTGCATGCTCATTTAACTACTCCTTAGACTACACAATTCTGTGTGTGCATGCTCATTTAACCATTCCTTGGGATACACAATTCTGGTACTTATTGCTTCCTGAAGCAGCCTAAGAAAATGTTACTTGCAGTTAAATAAAAAAGGCTGCAAGCCACACGTGTCAGGCAGTATGGTGGATGTGATGGGACTAGAGTGCAAACCCATCCAGGATCCTTTTTTAAGACATCACTTGCATTGTGTTGCATATGCTGCTGAGTATAAGGCGATAGGAAAACAGGCGAATGTGTCTATATGTGGGTATTTTGGCTGATTACATGTTTTCAAGACCTATGAGCATGGACTAAACTTTACTTTTATGCATGTGCAATACATAAACAAATGTAAGTACGGATATGTGTTTGTGTGCACAAGTCTTAAAAAGGGACATTATACACTAGATTTTTCTTTGCATAAATGTTTTGTAGATGATCCATTTATATAGCCTATACAGGTTTTTTTTTGTTTTTTTTTAAATAAATGTATTGTTTTGCTAATTTTTAAATAACATTGCCCTTATTTTCAGACTCCTAACCAAGCCTCAAAGTTTTAAAGTATACTGATGTAACCTACTGCAGCTTGCTCCTGTTTGTGTAAAGAGTCTTTTCATATGCAGAGGAAGGGAGAGGCGGGGAGTATATGTTTTTTTGTTGTTGCTATACACCCACTTTTAGTGGGTTTTACAACTATCCTTTTGAACAGAGTTAAACTTGGATCTTCTAAGTAAGTTTTTAAACGGTTTTATACTGTATCTGTGCATCTTATTCTTTATAATAGTGTCTATTACATGCAGTTATATAAAAATTGGTGTATACTGTCCCTTTAATATATATATATATATATATATTATTATTATTTTTTTTTAAATTTTTAATTCGTTAAACTTTACAATCACTTTAAAAGCAAACTACAAGACAAGACACTAATAAAGACAGTAAACCATGTTCTTACACATACAGACCAGACAGTTTGTCTGATTTATGCTTATCTCCAGCAATATCTCAGAAATACACATTTATTTACAAGAGCAACATGATCAGTGATCTTATAACAGGCTTACACATTATCCATTTGCTATAAAGTGTTCCTTCTCTAGTAACATACACCATAAACCAATATACAACTTAGGGCCGATTTATTAAGGGCTGAATGGCCCCTAATGCTGCTATAGTGAATCGTGTCTGCCGGGGTATGATAAATCTACCCCTAGTCTGTTTTTATGCTTATCTCCAGCAATATCTCAGAAATACAAATGTATACACAAGTAGAGAACAACATAGTAAGTGATTTTATATAAGAGCAAACTTTTACATACAGAACAGTGTACAGCTTGTCTATTTTATGCTTATTTTCAGCAATATGTCAAAAATACAGATTTATTTACAAGTAAAGGGCAACATGATCCGTGATTTTATATAAGAACAGGCTTACACTTTATACATTTGCTATGCAATGTTTCTTCCCTGCAGTAAGCAAGGGAGAGAGAACAGTTCAAACCATTAGTCCACAATAAAAAAAAATAGTTTTGAAGTGAGCAGTCAGAGTGCGGGATATTTTAGAGCTATATTAAAAAGCAAGTTATAGCGCATCTACATTACAACTGATTAATTAAACTTCATCTAAAACATTGCTTACATTCCGGATCTGTTTATACAAAGGAAAAAGTTTACCATCCACAGCTGACAATGATAGCCCTGGTCAAGTTGCTAGTATAAAGCACATCGTTTTGCAGTTCTTATCAGTTAAAGTGACAGTCAAGTCAAAATTAAACTTTCAGGATTCAGATAGGGCATGTGTTTTTAAGCAACTTTCCAATTTACTTTTATCATCAAATTTACTTTGTTCTCTTGGTATTCTTTGTTGAAAGCTAAACCTAAGTAGGCTCATATGCTAATTTCTAAGCCCTTAAAGACCAACTCTTATTTCAGTGCATTTTGACAGTTTTTCACAGCTAGACAGTGCTAGTTTATGTGTGCCATATAGATAACAATGTGCTCACTCCTGTGGAGTTATTTATGAGTCAGCACTGATTGGCTAAAATGCATTTCTGTCAAAGAACTGAGATAGGGGGGCAGTCTGCAGAGGCTTAGATACAAGGTAATCTCAGAGGTAAAAAGTGTATTAAAGGGACATGAAATCCAAAAAAATTCTTTCATGATTCAGATAGAGAATACAATTTTAAACAACTTTCCAATTTACTTCTATTATTTAATTTGCTTCATTCTCTTGTTATTCTTTGCAAAAAGGTTTATGTATGAAAGCTCAGGAGCAGCAGAGAATCTAAGTTCTATCTGCAGATTGGTCGCTGCATATATATATATATATATATATATATATATATACCAATTGTCATTGGCTCACCCATGTGTTCATTTAGAAACCTGAAGTGCATTGCTACTCCTTCAACAAATGATACAGAGAGAATAAAACAAATTAAATAATAGAAGTAAATTAGAAAGTTGTTTAAAATTGTATTCTCTATCTGAATCATGAAATAATTTTTTGGGGTTTCATGTCCCTTTAATATAACAGTGTTGGTTATGCAAATCTGGGAAATGTGTATTAAAGGGATTATCTATGTTTTAAACAATACAAAATGTGGGTGTAAACTGTCCCTTTAAAGCTTATTAATGAAATATATGTAGTAGGGTTAGCCTTGAGATGTCTGCAGTGTGCTTTTTCAGTCCTGAGAATTACACAATCCTCAATTTTCAGAGCCAAACGACATAAAAAACGAGCACAATAAATAAGCATATTGTAAAGTTGTTTTATTATGCATAACAAAACCTTTTATATTAAAATTTCAATGTGTTTACTGTCCCTTTAAAGAGGGAACGACTAAATATGCCCTGTACACACTTCTTATACATAAATATCTGAAACTTATTTAGTCAGCTTTTTTTCCTAGGTAAGTGATGTTTAATTATTACTGTGCTGCTTAGCACCGGAAGTTTATACTTATAAGGAAAAATCTAATTATGACTCACACCCTATGTGACTTATAGTAATATTCACAGGCAGGAGCACTAATTGTATTTACATTTTTATTGAGTCATTGAAAAGGCTTGCTGTAGCTATATTTTACACGTAGCTCTGCTATAAACTCCTCCCATATCAACTCTACTACTTTAGCGCAGTACTAATACTTATAGAGGAATATTATGCTGCATAAATATAATGGTTGATGTTTTGTCTTTAAGCAAGAAAAAAGAATCAGAAAGGGTGTAGCACATGATTTAAGATTCAAGAAAAAAAAAAATCTTTGTTGAGGAAACAGTGCAAATATTTCTTGGCACAGGTTAAAAAAATAAAAAAGAGGCAAGGTGTAAGATAATATATCTACCCACACATCTCTCATCCCACTAATAATTCATTAAAACAGGGCTATGGTTTAAAATGGGCCAAAACTTACATGGAGTCACTTTTAAAGAAAGAGGTCTAGATTACAAGTGGAGTGCTATATATCGATTTCATAAAAGCGATATAAGCGCTCCACTTTATAATACCAGCGCAGGATAATGTGCGCTGGTATTACAAGTTAGCCACAGTGTATATGCACATATTAACACATAAATATATATGTATATAAGCAAATACATTTATATTTACTCGGAACACACAGTTCCCATTGAACGCAATGTAAAGGCACTTTTTAGTGTCACCCCACTCCCACCAACTTTAGCCCCAAAATACTGCCTAATGCAGTCATTTTATTAAAAAATTAAGATGCTGCCATCTTTATTTTTTAATAAACTACACTAGACAGTATTTTGCGGGCATTTGGGGCAGATTTATCAAATTAACCAGAGATCCAATCTCTGGTTAATTTTATAAGTGCTAATACTTGTAATGGCTGGTTAATTATCTCGCTTCCGCAAATGGGCGAGATATTTTAGTGCTCCACTTGTAATCTAGCCCTGAATGTACTTGCTTACAGTACAACATATTTTCATTTTTCTTTTAATGGCTTTTGTGGGAATATTTAATCCACTTTTGAGACTATGGGGCCGATTTATCATGTGTCTGGCGAACATGATCCGCTGTAGCGATTATGTCCAGCAGACATCGATAAATGCAGACAGCATACGCCGTCGGCATTTATCATTGCACAAACAGTTCTGGTGAACTGCTTGTGCAATATCACCCGCTGCAGATCGCTGTCCCCCGCCTCAGAGGCGGCGTACAAGTTAAGGAGCAGCGGTCTTAAGACACTGCTTCTTGACTTCTGTTTCCGGCGAACCTGAAGGCTCGCACGGAAACAGATGTATTTGGCCCAATTCGGGCCATGATAAATTGGCCCTTATGTATTGCTTAGCTCACCATATTAAAAATATTAATAAATAAATAAATAAATAGAAACAATCATATAGAAAGCTGATCTGAACAAGTGCACAAATTCTGAAATGTATTCTTAATAAAAAATTAAAGGAAGCGCCAGTGAGACTGCCACACAAAAGGAAAACTCAAGACAAATGATTATTTTTTAACTGGATACTAATGCCGATTGTCCCATGTCCCTTTAATTTTTAGTGAATCTCTCCAAAGCCCAGAGAGAAATCTCACAACATCTTGGGGGGCTTGTTTTAAGCATTATAATGCAATAAATGTGTTATTCCTTTACAGCCAGAATCCTGTATAGTGAGATAACCAGCTCTCAAGCTAACATTTGCCTTCCTAAACTATAAGGGACCACACAGTAGTGACTAGACTTGTCAGATAATCTCACCAGAGAGCTTTAGATCATCGGGCTCCCAGTGTTTTGGATCTTTGAACCCTCTTGAGAATGTTATTCTTATTTGCTGCTTAGGACAAGACCAAAATGAGTATTGATCTAAGTAATCCCTGTGTAGCATGTTGCAGTGGCAAATTAACTATATTATTGCAATTATGCCTTTTTTATGGCAAGAAGAACATTAAAGGGACAATTTTCCCTATTTTATTCCTTTTTAATTTGTTTCTAATGATCTATTTTAGCTGCTGGAGGGCCAAATTACAAGTGGCACATTAATGTTAACGCGGGTCACGAAAAGCAATATCTTTGGACCCTGCTAAAATTAGCGCGCAACTTGATAAGTCTATGGTAAATCTCATTTACCAGAGAAAGGTTAGTGTGGCCGACATCGCTCTAGTGCAACCTATACTTTCAGTGAAGATCATGACCGTGCTAAAAAGCGCTCATATTACAAGAATATTTAGCACACCATGAGACCTGAAGTAAAGGGTAAGGCTTAAAAAATGTTTTAGCAAAACACATGCAAAACATATTAAAATAAAGAATTTCACTCATATATACACTTTTTAATAAAAAATATTGATTAAAAGGTTTTAAAATGGTTAAAAAGGGATATGGTATAATGCAAAGAGTTTGTCTGCAAAGGGCTCCAAAGTGTGTGTGTGTATATTTATAATTTGTTTAACATTTTTAATTTGTTATTAACCCCTTAATGACCACAGCACTTTTCCATTTTCTGTCCGTTTGGGACCAAGGATACTTTTACATTTTTGCGGTGTTTGTGTAATTGCTGTAATTTTCCTCTTACTCATTTACTGTACCCACACATATTATATACCGTTTTTCTCGCCATTAAATGGACTTTCTAAAGATACCATTATTTTCATCATATCTTATAACTTACTATACAAAAATTATAAAATATGAGAAAAAATTGAAAAAAAACCCACTTTTTCTAACTTTGACCCCCAAAATCTGTTACATATCTACAACCACCAAAAAACATCTATGCTAAATAGTTTCTAAATATTGTCCTGATTTTAGAAATACCCAATGTTTACATGTTCTTTGCTTTTTTTGCAAGTTATTGGGCAATAAATACAAGTAGCACTTTGCTATTTCCAAACCATTTTTCTCCTGTTAAGTGTAGTCAGTCCACGGGTCATCCATTACTTATGGGATTATAACTCCTCCCTAACAGGAAGTGCAAGAGGATCACCCAAGCAGAGCTGCTATATAGCTCCTCCCCTCTACGTCATATCCAGTCATTCTCTTGCACCTAACTAAAGATAGGACGTGTGAGAGGACTGTGGTGTGTTAAACTTAGTTTTTATTTCTTCAATCAAAAGTTTGTTATTTTAAACGGTACCGGAGTGTGTTGTTTGTTCTCAGGCAGCATTAGAAGAAGAATCTGCCTGAGTTTTCTATGATCTTAGCGGTCGTAACTAAGATCCACTTGCTGTTCTCGGCCATTCTGAGGAGTGAGGTAACTTCAGAACAGGGGATAGCATGCAGGGCCCACCTGCAAGGAGGTATGTGCAGTAAATTATTTTCTAAGGAATGGAATTGACTGAGAAAATACTGCTAATACCGATGTAATGTAAGTGCAGCCTTAAATGCAGTAGTAGCGACTGGTATCAGGCTGATATGTATGTATGTATACTCTGAGGTATTTCTGGGGAATGGAATTTCACTAAGAAAATACTGTCAATATTAAAGTAATATTTGAGCCTGCACTGCAGTGAAAGCGACTAGCAGCAGGCTTATTAATAACACTTCATAATTTTCAATTTTAAAACGTTTACTGGCATGTTAATCATTTTTTCTGAGGTACTTGGTGATAAAACTTTATGGGCATGATTTTTACCACATGGCTGTCGTTTTTTTCTGCATAAAGACAGTTTACTGAGCTTCCCCACTGTTGTAATATGAGTGGGAGGGGCCTATTTTAGCGCCTTTTTTGCGCAGTAAAAATTTAGTCACAGTCTTCCTATTTCTTCCTCCATGATCCAGGACGTCTCTACAGAGCCCAGGGGTCTCCAAAACTAGTTTTGAGGGAGGTAATCAGTCACAGCAGACCTGTGACAGGGTGTTTGACTGTGATAAAAACGTTTATTATTTCAACTGTTATCCGTTTTGGGTATTAAGGGGTTAATCATCCTTTTGCTGGTGGGTGCAATCCTCTGCTAACTTTATACATTTTCTGTTAAAATTTGGTTGTTTTAACATATTTGGTTCATTGTTAATTCAACTGTGTCACATTTTTATGTTTCTTAAAGGCGCAGTAGCGTTTTTTTATATAGCTTGTAAATTTATTTAAAGTTTTTTCCAAGCTTGCTAGTGTTATTGCTAGTCTGTTTAAACATGTCTGACACAGATGAATCTGTTTGTTCACTATGTTTAAAGGCCAATGTGGAGCCCAATAAAAATTTGTGCACTCAATGTATAGATGTTACTTTGAATAAAAGTCAAACTTTATATGTTAAAAAAATATCACCAGACAACGAGGGGGAAGTTATGCCGACTAACTCTCCTCATGTGTCAGTACCTTCGCCTCCCGCTCAGGAGGTGCGTGATATTGTGGCGCCAAGTACATCAGGGCGGCCCATACAAATCACTTTGCAAGACATGGCTAATGTTATGACTGAAGTACTATCTAAATTGCCAGAATTAAGAGGTAAACGCGATCACTCTGGGGTAAGAACAGAGTGCGCTGATAATAGTAGAGCCATGTCTGATACTGCGTCACAATTTGCAGAACATGAGGACGGAGAGCTTCATTCTGTGGGTGACGGATCTGATCCAAGTAAACTGGATTCAGAGATTTCAAATTTTAAATTTAAGCTTGAGAACCTCTGTGTATTACTAGGGGAGGTATTAGCGGCTCTGAATGATTGTAACATGGTTGCAATTCCAGAGAAAGTATGTAGGCTGGATAAATATTTTGCGGTACCGGCGTGTACTGACGTTTTTCCTATACCTAAAAGGCTTACAGAAATTGTTAACAAGGAGTGGGATCGACCCGGTGTGCCCTTTTCACCCCCTCCTATATTTAGAAAAATGTTTCCAATAGACGCCACCACACGGGACCTATGGCAGAAGGTCCCTAAGGTGGAGGGAGCAGTTTCTACTCTGGCTAAGCGCACCACTATCCCGGTGGAGGATAGCTGTGCTTTCTCAGATACAATGGATAAAAAGTTAGAGGGTTACCTTAAGAAAATGTTTGTTCAGCAAGGTTTTATATTACAACCCCTTGCATGCATCGCGCCTGTCACTGCTGCGGCGGCATTCTGGTTTGAGTCTCTGGAAGAGACCCTTAGCACAGCTCCATTGGATGAGATTATGAACAAGCTTAAAACCCTTAAGCTAGCTAATTCATTTATTTCTGATGCCGTAGTACACTTAACCAAACTTACGGCTAAGAACTCCGGATTCGCCATTCAAGCGCGCAGAGCGCTGTGGCTTAAATCCTGGTCAGCTGATGTGACTTCTAAATCTAAATTGCTTAATATTCCTTTCAAAGGGCAGACATTATTCGGGCCCGGCTTGAAAGAAATTATCGCTGACATTACTGGAGGTAAGGGCCATGCCCTGCCTCAAGACAGGGCCAAACCAAAGGCTAAACAGTCTAATTTTCGTGCCTTTCATAATTTCAAGGCAGGAGCAGCATCAACTTCATCCGCTCCAAGACAGGAAGGAACTGTTGCTCGCTACAGACAGGACTGGAAACCTAACCAGTCCTGGAACAAGGGCAAGCAGGCCAGAAAACCTGCTGCTGCCCCTAAGACAGCATGAAGTGAGGGCCCCCGATCCGGAAACGGATATAGTGGGGGGCAGACTTTCTCTCTTTGCCCAGGCTTGGGCAAGAGATGTCCAGGATCCCTGGGCGTTGGAAATCATATCTCAGGGATATCTTCTGGACTTCAAAGCTTCTCCTCCACAAGGGAGATTTCATCTTTCAAGGTTATCAGCAAACCAGATAAAGAAAGAGGCGTTTCTACGCTGTGTACAAGACCTCTTACTAATGGGAGTGATCCACCCAGTTCCGCGGTCGGAACACGGGCAAGGATTCTATTCAAATCTGTTTGTGGTTCCCAAAAAAGAGGGAACCTTCAGACCAATCTTGGACTTAAAGATCCTAAACAAATTCCTAAGAGTTCCATCGTTCAAAATGGAAACTATTCAAACCATCTTACCCATGATCCAAGAGGGTCAGTACATGACCACAGTGGATTTAAAGGATGCCTACCTTCACATACCGATTCACAAGGATCATTACCTGTATCTAAGATTTGCCTTCCTAAACAGGCATTACCAGTTTGTAGCTCTTCCCTTCGGGTTAGCTACGGCTCCAAGAATCTTTACAAAGGTTCTGGGCTCTCTTCTGGCGGTACTAAGACCGCGAGGCATAGCGGTAGCTCCGTACCTAGACGACATTCTGATACAAGCGTCAAGTTTCCAAACTGCCAAGTCTCATACAGAGTTAGTTCTGGCATTTCTAAGGTCGCATGGGTGGAAGGTGAACGTAGAAAAGAGTTCTCTATTGCCACTCACAAGAGTTCCCTTTCTAGGGACTCTTATAGATTCTGTAGAAATGAAAATTTACCTGACGGAGGACAGGTTATCAAAACTTCTAAATGCTTGCCGTGTCCTTCATTCCATTCAACACCCGTCAGTGGCTCAGTGCATGGAGGTAATCGGCTTAATGGTAGCGGCAATGGACATAGTACCATTTGCGCGCCTGCATCTCAGACCGCTGCAATTGTGCATGCTAAGTCAGTGGAATGGGGATTACTCAGATTTGTCCCCTCTGCTAAATCTGGATCAAAAGACCAGAGATTCTCTTCTATGGTGGCTTTCTCGGCCACATCTGTCCAAGGGGATGCCCTTCCGCAGGCCAGATTGGACGATTGTAACAACAGACGCCAGCCTTCTAGGTTGGGGCGCAGTCTGGAATTCCCTGAAGGCTCAGGGATCATGGACTCAGGAGGAGAGACTCCTTCCAATAAACATTCTGGAATTAAGAGCAACTTTCAATGCTCTTCTGGCTTGGCCTCAGTTAGCAACTCTGAGGTTCATCAGGTTTCAGTCGGACAACATTACGACTGTGGCTTACATCAACCATCAAGGAGGAACAAGGAGTTCCCTAGCGATGATGGAAGTCTCAAAGATAATTCGCTGGGCAGAGTCTCACTCTTGCCACCTGTCAGCGATCCACATCCCAGGCGTGGAGAACTGGGAGGCGGATTTTCTAAGTCACCAGACCTTTCATCCGGGGGAGTGGGAACTTCATCCGGAGGTGTTTGCCCAACTGCTTCATCATTGGGGCAAACCAGATCTGGATCTCATGGCGTCTCACCAGAACGCCAAGCTTCCTTGTTACGGATCCAGGTCCAGGGACCCGGGAGCGGTGCTGATAGATGCTCTGACAGCACCTTGGGTCTTCAACATGGCTTATGTGTTTCCACCTTTCCCGATGCTTCCTCGATTGATTGCCAGGATCAAACAGGAGAGAGCATCGGTGATTCTAATAGCGCCTGCGTGGCCACGCAGGACCTGGTATGCAGATCTAGTGGACATGTCGTCCTGTCCACCATGGTCTCTGCCTCTGAGACAGGACCTTCTGATTCAGGCTCCTTTCAAACATCCAAATCTAATTTCTCTGAGGCTGACTGCATGGAGATTAAACGCTTGATTCTATCAAAGCGTTGATTCTCGGAGTCAGTGATTGATACCTTAATACAGGCTAGGAAACCTGTTACCAGGAAAATTTACCATTAAATATGGCGTAAATACTTATATTGGTGCGAATCCAAGAGTTACTCATGGAGTAAGGTTAGGATTCCTAGGATATTGTCTTTTCTACAAGAGGGTTTAGAAAAGGGTTTATCTGCTAGTTCGTTAAAGGGACAGATTTCAGCTCTGTCTATCCTTTTACACAAACGTCTGGCAGAAGTTCCAGACGTTCAGGCTTTTTGTCAGGCTTTGGCTAGGATTAAGCCTGTGTTTAAGACTGTTGCTCCGCCGTGGAGCTTAAACTTAGTTCTTAACGTTCTGCAAGGTGTTCTGTTTGAACCCCTTCATTCCATCGATATCAAGCTGTTATCTTGGAAAGTTCTGTTTTTAATGGCTATTTCCTCGGCTCGAAGAGTCTCTGAGTTATCGGCCTTACATTGTGATTCTCCTTATCTGATTTTTCATTCAGACAAGGTAGTTCTGCGTACTAAACCTGGGTTCTTACCTAAGGTAGTCACTAACAAGAATATCAATCAAGTGATTGTTGTTCCATCATTGTGCCCTAACCCTTCTTCAAAGAAGGAACGACTTTTGCACAATCTGGACGTCGTCCGTGCCCTGAAATTTTATTTGCAGGCAACTAAAGATTTTCGTCAAACTTCTTCCCTGTTTGTCGTTTATTCTGGACAGAGGAGAGGTCAAAAAGCTTTGGCTACCTCTCTCTCTTTTTGGCTTCGTAGCATAATACGTTTAGCCTATGAGACTGCTGGACAGCAGCCTCCTGAAAGGATTACAGCTCATTCTACTAGAGCTGTGGCTTCCACTTGGGCCTTTAAGAATGAGGCCTCTGTTGAACAGATTTGCAAGGCTGCAACTTGGTCTTCACTTCACACTTTTTCAAAATTTTACAAATTTGACACTTTTGCTTCTTCGGAGGCTGTTTTTGGGAGAAAGGTTCTACAGGCAGTGGTTCCTTCCGTGTAAACATCCTGCCTGTCCCTCCCGTCATCCGTGTACTTTTAGCTTTGGTATTGGTATCCCATAAGTAATGGATGACCCGTGGACTGACTACACTTAACAGGAGAAAAACATAATTTATGTAAGAACTTACCTGATAAATTCATTTCTTTCATATTAACAAGAGTCCATGAGCTAGTGACGTATGGGATATACATTCCTACCAGGAGGGGCAAAGTTTCCCAAACCTTAAAATGCCTATAAATACACCCCTCACCACACCCACAAATCAGTTTAACGAATAGCCAAGAAGTGGGGTGATAAGAAAAAAAGTGCGAAGCATATAAAATAAGGAATTGGAATAATTGTGCTTTATACAAAAAAATCATAACCACCACAAAAAAGGGTGGGCCTCATGGACTCTTGTTAATATGAAAGAAATGAATTTATCAGGTAAGTTCTTACATAAATTATGTTTTCTTTCATGTAATTAACAAGAGTCCATGAGCTAGTGACGTATGGGATAATGACTACCCAAGATGTGGATCTTTCCACACAAGAGTCACTAGAGAGGGAGGGATAAAATAAAGACAGCCAATTCCTGCTGAAAATAATCCACACCCAAAATAAAGTTTAATAAAAAACATAAGCAGAAGATTCAAACTGAAACCGCTGCCTGAAGAACTTTTCTACCAAAAACTGCTTCAGAAGAAGAAAATACATCAAAATGGTAGAATTTAGTAAAAGTATGCAAAGAGGACCAAGTTGCTGCTTTGCAGATCTGGTCAACTGAAGCTTCATTCCTAAACGCCCAGGAAGTAGAAACTGACCTAGTAGAATGAGCTGTAATTCTTTGAGGCGGAATTTTACCCGACTCAACATAGGCAAGATGAATTAAAGATTTCAACCAAGATGCCAAAGAAATGGCAGAAGCTTTCTGGCCTTTCCTAGAACCGGAAAAGATAACAAATAGACTAGAAGTCTTACGAAAAGATTTCGTAGCTTCAACATAATATTTCAAAGCTCTAACAACATCCAAAGAATGCAATGATTTCTCCTTAGAATTCTTAGGATTAGGACATAATGAAGGAACCACAATTTCTCTACTAATGTTGTTGGAATTCACAACTTTAGGTAAAAATTCAAAAGAAGTTCGCAACACCGCCTTATCCTGATGAAAAATCAGAAAAGGAGACTCACACGAAAGAGCAGATAATTCAGAAACTCTTCTAGCAGAAGAGATGGCCAAAAGGAACAAAACTTTCCAAGAAAGAAATTTAATGTCCAATGAATGCATAGGTTCAAACGGAGGAGCTTGAAGAGCTCCCAAAACCAAATTCAAACTCCATGGAGGAGAAATTGACTTAATGACAGGTTTTATACGAACCAAAGCTTGTACAAAACAATGAATATCAGGAAGAATAGCAATCTTTCTGTGAAAAAGAACAGAAAGAGCGGAGATTTGTCCTTTCAAAGAACTCGCGGACAAACCCTTATCTAAACCATCCTGAAGAAACTGTAAAATTCTCGGTATTCTAAAAGAATGCCAAGAAAAATGATGAGAAAGACACCAAGAAATATAAGTCTTCCAGACTCTATAATATATCTCTCGAGATACAGATTTACGAGCCTGTAACATAGTATTAATCACGGAGTCAGAGAAACCTCTATGACCAAGAATCAAGCGTTCAATCTCCATACCTTTAAATTTAAGGATTTCAGATCCGGATGGAAAAAAGGACCTTGAGACAGAAGGTCTGGTCTTAACGGAAGAGTCCATGGTTGGCAAGATGCCATCCGGACAAGATCCGCATACCAAAACCTGTGAGGCCATGCCGGAGCTATTAGCAGAACAAACGAGCATTCCCTCAGAATCTTGGAGATTACTCTTGGAAGAAGAACTAGAGGCGGAAAGATATAGGCAGGATGATACTTCCAAGGAAGTGATAATGCATCCACTGCCTCCGCCTGAGGATCCCGGGATCTGGACAGATACCTGGGAAGTTTCTTGTTTAGATGAGAGGCCATCAGATCTATCTCTGGGAGCCCCCACATTTGAACAATCTGAAGAAATACCTCTGGGTGAAGACACCATTCGCCCGGATGCAACGTTTGGCGACTGAGATAATCCGCTTCCCAATTGTCTACACCTGGGATATGAACCGCAGAGATTAGACAGGAGCTGGATTCCGCCCAAACCAAAATTCGAGATACTTCTTTCATAGCCAGAGGACTGTGAGTCCCTCCTTGATGATTGATGTATGCCACAGTTGTGACATTGTCTGTCTGAAAACAAATGAACGATTCTCTCTTCAGAAGAGGCCAAAACTGAAGAGCTCTGAAAACTGCACGGAGTTCCAAGATATTGATCGGTAATCTCACCTCCTGAGATTCCCAAACTCCTTGTGCCGTCAGAGATCCCCACACAGCTCCCCAACCTGTGAGACTTGCATCTGTTGAAATTACAGTCCAGGTCGGAAGAACAAAAGAAGCCCCCTGAATTAAACGATGGTGATCTGTCCACCACGTTAGAGAGTGCCGAACAATCGGTTTTAAAGATATTAATTGATATATCTTCGTGTAATCCCTGCACCATTGGTTCAGCATACAGAGCTGAAGAGGTCGCATGTGAAAACGAGCAAAGGGGATCGCGTCCGATGCAGCAGTCATAAGACCTAGAATTTCCATGCATAAGGCTACCGAAGGGAATGATTGAGACTGAAGGTTTCGACAGGCTGTAATCAATTTTAGACGTCTCTTGTCTGTTAAAGACAAAGTCATGGACACTGAATCTATCTGGAAACCCAGAAAGGTTACCCTTGTTTGAGGAATCAAAGAACTCTTTGGTAAATTGATCCTCCAACCATGATCTTGAAGAAACAACACAAGTCGATTCGTATGAGACTCTGCTAAATGTAAAGACGGAGCAAGTACCAAGATATCGTCCAAATAAGGAAATACCACAATACCCTGTTCTCTGATTACAGACAGAAGGGCACCGAGAATCTTTGTGAAAATTCTTGGAGCTGTAGCAAGGCCAAACGGTAGAGCCACAAATTGGTAATGCTTGTCTAGAAAAGAGAATCTCAGGAACTGATAATGATCTGGATGAATCGGAATATGCAGATATGCATCCTGTAAATCTATTGTGGACATATAATTCCCTTGCTGAACAAAAGGCAATATAGTCCTTACAGTTACCATCTTGAACGTTGGTATCCTTACATAACGATTCAATAATTTTAGATCCAGAACTGGTCTGAAGGAATTCTCCTTCTTTGGTACAATGAAGAGATTTGAATAAAACCCCATCCCCTGTTCCGGAACTGGAACTGGCATAATTACTCCAGCCAACTCTAGATCTGAAACACAATTCAGAAATGCTTGAGCTTTCACTGGATTTACTGGGACATGGGAAAGAAAAAATCTCTTTGCAGGAGGTCTCATCTTGAAACCAATTCTGTACCCTTCTGAAACAATGTTCTGAATCCAAAGATTGTGAACAGAATTGATCCAAATTTCTTTGAAAAAACGTAACCTGCCCCCTACCAGCTGAACTGGAATGAGGGCCGTACCTTCATGTGAACTTAGAAGCAGGCTTTGCCTTTCTAGCAGGCTTGGATTTATTCCAGACTGGAGATGGTTTCCAAACTGAAACTGCTCCTGAGGACGAAGGATCAGGCTTTTGTTCTTTGTTGAAACGAAAGGAACGAAAACGATTATTAGCCCTGTTTTTACCTTTAGACTTTTTATCCTGTGGTAAAAAAGTTCCTTTCCCACCAGTAACAGTTGAAATAATAGAATCCAACTGAGAACCAAATAATTTGTTTCCCTGGAAAGAAATGGAAAGTAGAGTTGATTTAGAAGCCATATCAGCATTCCAAGTCTTAAGCCATAAAGCTCTTCTGGCTAAGATAGCCAGAGACATAAATCTAACATCAACTCTAATAATATCAAAAATGGCATCACAGATGAAATTATTAGCATGCTGGAGAAGAATAATAATATCATGAGAATCACGATTTGATACTTGTTGCGCTAGAGTTTCCAACCAAAAAGTTGAAGCTGCAGCAACATCAGCCAATGATATAGCAGGTCTAAGAAGATTACCTGAACATAGATAAGCTTTTCTTAGAAAAGATTCAATTTTTCTATCTAAAGGGTCCTTAAACGAGGTACCATCTGATGTAGGAATGGTAGTACGTTTAGCAAGGGTAGAAATAGCCCCATCAACTTTAGGGATTTTGTCCCAAAATTCTAACCTGTCAGGCGGAACAGGATATAATTGCTTAAAACGTTTAGAAGGAGTAAATGAATTACCCAATCTATCCCATTCCTTAGCAATTACTGCAGAAATAGCATTAGGAACAGGAAAGACTTCTGGAATAACCGCAGGAGCTTTAAAAACCTTATCCAAACGTATAGAATTAGTATCAAGAGGACTAGAATCCTCTATTTCTAAAGCAATTAGTACTTCTTTAAGCAAAGAGCGAATAAATTCCATCTTAAATAAATATGAAGATTTATCAGCATCAATCTCTGAGACAGAATCCTCTGAACCAGAAGAGTCCAAAGAATCGGAATGATGGTGTACATTTAAAAATTCATCTGTAGAGAGAGAAGATTTAAAAGATTTTTTACGTTTACTAGAAGGAGAAATAACAGACAAAGCCTTCTTTATGGATTCAGAAACAAAATCTCTTATGTTATCAGGAACATTCTGCACCTTAGATGTTGAGGGAACTGCAACAGGCAATGGTACATCACTAAAGGAAATATTATCTGCATTAACAAGTTTGTCATGACATTTAATACAAACAACAGCTGGAGGAATAGCTACCAAAAGTTTACAGCAGATACACTTAGCTTTGGTAGATCCAGCAGGCAGAGGTTTTCCTGTAGTATCTTCTGGCTCAGATGCAACGTGAGACATCTTGCAATATGTAAGAGAAAAAACAACATATAAAGCAAAATAGATCAAATTCCTTATAAGACAGTTTCAGGAATGGGAAAAAAATGCCAAACATCAAGCTTCTAGCAACCAGAAGCAAATGAAAAATGAGACTGAAATAATGTGGAGACAAAAAGCGACGCCCATATTTTTTGGCGCCAAATAAGACGCCCACATTATTTGGCGCCTAAATGCTTTCGGCGCCAAAAATGACGCCACATCCGGAACGCCGACATTTTTGGCGCAAAATAACGTCAAAAAATGACGCAACTTCCAGCGACACGTATGACGCCGGAAACGGAAAAGAATTTTTGCGCCAAAAAAGTCCGCGCCAAGAATGACGCAATAAAATGAAGCATTTTCAGCCCCCGCGAGCCTAACAGCCCACAGGGAAAAAAGTCAAATTTTTGAGGTAAGCAAAAAATAAGATAATTAAAGCATAATCCCAAATATGAAACTGACTGTCTGGAAATAAGGAAAGTTGAACATTCTGAGTCAAGGCAAATAAATGTTTGAATACATATATTTAGAACTTTATAAATAAAGTGCCCAACCATAGCTTAGAGTGTCACAGAAAATAAGACTTACTTACCCCAGGACACTCATCTACATGTTTGTAGAAAGCCAAACCAGTACTGAAACGAGAATCAGTAGAGGAAATGGTAAATATAAGAGTATATCGTCGATCTGAAAAGGGAGGTAAGAGATGAATCTCTACGACCGATAACAGAGAACCTTATGAAATAGACCCCGTAGAAGGAGATCACTGCATTCAATAGGCAATACTCTCCTCACATCCCTCTGACATTCACTGCACGCTGAGAGGAAAACCGGGCTCCAACTTGCTGCGGAGCGCATATCAACGTAGAATCTAGCACAAACTTACTTCACCACCTCCCTTGGAGGCAAAGTTTGTAAAACTGATTTGTGGGTGTGGTGAGGGGTGTATTTATAGGCATTTTAAGGTTTGGGAAACTTTGCCCCTCCTGGTAGGAATGTATATCCCATACGTCACTAGCTCATGGACTCTTGTTAATTACATGAAAGAAATATAATTTATGCTTACCTGATAAATTCATTTCTCCTGTAGTGTAGTCAGTCCACGGCCCGCCCTGTTTTTACGGCAGGTCTAAATTTTAATTAAACTCCAGTCACCACTGCACCCTATAGTTTCTCCTTTCTCGTATGGTTTCGGTTGAATGACTGGATATGACGTAGAGGGGAGGAGCTATATAGCAGCTCTGCTTGGGTGATCCTCTTGCACTTCCTGTTAGGGAGGAGTTATAATCCCATAAGTAATGGATGACCCGTGAACTGACTACACTACAGGAGAAATGAATTTATCAGGTAAGCATAAATTATATATTTTTTCAAAATTAGCGCTAGTTACATTAGAACACTGATATCTTTCAGGAATCTCTGAATATCCATTGACATGTCTATATTTTTTTTTAGTAGACAACCCAAAGTATTGATCTAGGCCCATTTTGGTATATTTCATGCCACCATTTCACCGCCAAATGCGATCAAATAAAAAAAATCGTTCACTTTTTCACAAATTTTTTCACAAACTTTAGGTTTCTCACTGAAATTATTTACAAACAGCTTGTGCAATTATGGCACAAATGGTTGTAAATTCTTCTCTGGGATCCCCTTTGTTCAGAAATAGCATACTTATATGGCTTTGGTGTTGCTTTTTGGTAATTAGAATGCCACTAAATGCCACTTCGCACCACACGTGTATTATGCCCAGCAGTGAAGGGGTTAATTAGGGAGCATGTAGGGAGCTTTTTGGGGTAATTTTAGCTTTAGTGTAGTGTAGTAGACAACCCCAAGTATTGATCTAGGCCCATTTTGGTATATTTCATGCCACCATTTCACAGCCAAATGCGATCAAATTAAAAAAAACGTTAAATTTTTCACAATTTTAGGTTTCTCACTGAAATCATTTACAAACAGCTTGTGCAGTTATGGCACAAATGGTTGTAAATGCTTCTCTGGGATCCCCTTTGTTCAGAAATAGCAGACATATATGGCTTTGGCGTTGCTTTTTGGTATTTTGAAGGCCGCTAAATGCCGCTGCGCATCACACGTGTATTATGGCTAGCAGTGAAGGGGTTAATTAGGTAGCTTGTAGGGAGCTTGCAGGGTTAATATTAGATTTAGTGTAGATCTCAGCCTCCCACCTGAAACATTAGACCCCCTGATCCCTCCCAAACAGCTCTCTTCCCTCCCCCACCCCACAATTGTCCCCGCCATGTTAAGTACTGGCAGAAAGTCTGCCAGTACTAAAATAAAAGCTATATTTGTTTTTTTGGTGGGTTTTTTTAAAGCATATTTACATATGCTGCTGTGTACTATCCCCCCTTAGCCCCCAACCTCACTGATTCCCCCCAAAGAGCTCTATAACCCTCCCACTCTAACTTAATGGGCGCCATCTTGGGTACTGGCAGCTGTCTGCCAGTACCCAGTTTAGAAGAAAAAATGTTTTTGTTTTACATTTTTTTAACTTTTCTGTAGTGTAGCTTCCCCCCCCCCCACACAAAAACCAACCCCCCACCCCTCCACGATCTCTTTTTGTGGTTGTTTTTTTGTGTGTGATTATGGCCCTTTTAAACTTTTTACTTTTTATTGATTTTCCGTAGTGTAGCGGTTCCCACCCGCTCCCACCCCGCGCCCCCCGACGGTCCCGCCCCCGATCCCGCCCCCCTCGACATCACACGGCACACCGATGGCCGCCCACCCGCCTCCCGAGTCGGCTCCCACCCACCAACGATACCGGCCATCGATGTCCGGTGCAGAGAGGGCCACAGAGTGGCTCTCTCTGCATCGGATGGCCATGGAAGGTTATTGCAGGATGCCTCCATATTGAGGCATCACTGCAATAACCGGAAAGCAGCTGGAAGCGAGCAGGATCGCTTCCAGCTGCTTTCCACACGAGGACGTGCAGGGTACGTCCTCAGGCGTTAACTGCCTTTTTTTTGAGGACGTACCCTGCACGTCCTCGGTCATTAAAGGGTTAATAAAAATACTTTAAATTCTTGTTTTTCACTTATATTTTAAATAGATATTTCAATATATGTATATACAATATCTATATATCTATTATCTATCTATATATACATACAGTGGGTATTGAAAAAAATCACCCCCCTTGAAAATAATCACATTTTGTTGCTTTGCAGCCTGAAATAAAGACAGACACATTTTTTGTTTGTAATTGTAATTACGAAGTTCAACTTATAACATCCAAGTGAAAGATATAACACCAACATGTCAGACAAAAATAAAGACAATTCAAAAACAGAATCACGCAAAACTCCAAAAATGGACTGGACAAAATTAATGGCACCTTCTCAAAATTGTAAGAAATAATTGCATTCCAAGTTAGTGATGCTCCTGTAATTTGTAATTAAATTCACCTGTATCAATTAACAGGTGCTGACAATATAGAAATCACACCGGCAACCAGTTAAAATGGTGAAAAATTGACTCAACCATTCTGTTGTGTGTCTCTGTATGCCACAGTGAGCATGGAGAAGAGAAAGAGCAGCAAAGAATTGTCTGAGGATTTGAGAACAAAAATTGTGGAAAAGTATGGACAATCTCAAGGTTACAAGTCCATCTCCAGAGATCTTAATGTTCCTGTGTCCACTGTGCGCAAAATTGTCAAGAAGTTTACAGCCCATGGTACTGTAGCTAATCTCCCTGATCGTGGACAAAAGATAAAAATTGATCAAAGATTGCAACGAAGGACTGCTTGAATGGTGGATAAAGAACCTCGATTAACTTCCAGACAAATTCAAGCTGACCTTCAGGCACAGGGTACCAGTGAGCATGGAGAAGAGAAAGAGCAGCAAAGAATTGTCTGAGGATTTGAGAACAAAAATTGTGGAAAAGTATGGACAATCTCAAGGTTACAAGTTCATATCCAGAGATCTTAATGCTCCTGTGTCCACTGTGCACAGCATTGTCAAGAAGTTTACAGCCCATGGCACTGTAGCTAATCTCCCTGGACGTGGAGGAAATAAAACAATTGATTAAAGATTGCAACAAAGGATTGTTTGAATGGTGGATAAAGAACCTTGATCAACTTCCAGACAAATTCAAGGTGACCTTCAGGCACAGGGTACAAATATGTCAACTCACACTATACGTCAGCATCTGAATGAAAAGGGAAGCTATGGTAGGAGACCCAGGAGGACCACACGGCTTACACAGAAACATAAAAAAGCCAGATTGGAGTTTGCCAAAACTTACCTGAGGAAGTCAAAATCCTTTTGGGAGAATGTGCTGTGGACAGACAAAACAAAATTACAGCTTTTTGGTAAAGTCCATCATTCTACTGTTTTCAGAAAAAGAAATGAAGCTTTTAAGGAAAATAATACAGTCCCTACAGTCAAACATGGTGGAGGTTCACTGATGTTTTGGGGTTGCTTTGCTGCTTCAGGCACTGGATGTCTTGACTGTGTGCATGGCATTATGAAATCTGAAGACTACCAAAGAATTTGGTGGTGCAATGTAGGGCCCAGTGTCAAAAAGTTGGGTCTCTGTCAAAGGTCATGGGTCTTACAGCAGGACAATGACCCAAAGCACAAAATCAAAAAGCACCCAGAAATGGTTTAAGAAAAAGCGCTGAAGAGTACTGAAATGGCCAGCAATGAGTCCAGATCTCAATCCCATAGAGCACCTGTGGAGAGATCTTAAAACAACATTTGGAAAAAGGAACCCTTCCAATCTGAGACCTGGAGCAGTTGGCGAAAGAAGAGTGGTCCTAAATTCCAATAGAGAGGTGTAAGAAACTAATTGATGGTTACAGGAAGCGACTGATTTCAGTTATTTTTTCCAAGGGGTGTGCTACCAAATATTATATTAAGGGTGACAATAATTTTGTCCAGTGCAGTTTTGCGTGGAATGTGTCAGATTTGACTTTTTTTTTCTCCACTTTTTTTGTTTCATACCAATACAAACAAAAGAAATAAACATGAGAATGCCTAAACATTTGTAATTGCAACAATTTTCTGGGTGAAGTGGTGCATTATCTGAAATGCAGGGGTGCCAATATTTTTGGCCATGATTGTACAGTATATACACATATAAACATAAATATATAAGTACACATATATAGAAGTGCATTGGAGCCCTTTGCAGTTAAGTAGATGAAAACTTTTAAAAACATATTTATGTAATATTCGTATTTAATAAAGGTTTTATTTCACATTTCAATGTTCTGCACATAGGGGAATATGTTCTAAGTATTTATAAATAGATATTCATATATATATATATATATATATATATATATATATATATATATATATACCTATATAAAATAATCTATGTATATATAGGTATAAATATATATTTGTTTTATAAACCATCAGATATATGTAGAAATATTTAATTATGAATAAATAGAACATATTCCGTTATGTAAAGAACATTGCAAAATTAAATATTCCTATATTCATGTCAGGTTAGCGTTAATGATAATATGCTATGTTGTATTTGTGATATTGAGGTGTTAAGTTATGGGTGAATGCCTAAACGCGATCACGATTTTCGGATTTCAACTTTATTTGTAATTTTGGTTAAAACAGTTTAATTTCAACTTGTAATAATACCAGCGCAACCCAACTAGCACAAAAATGAAAATACCGCTCCACTTGTAATCTAGCCCAAAATGATTATTTTCAATTATTCTCTCTAATTATTGTGCTCTGGTATAAAGACAGACATAATATAAAGAAGCATGTGAGTGTACAGAAAGTGAGAAAATAAGCAGATCAGATTTCCCTGCAAGCTCAATCCATTTTAGAGCTAGATTACGAATGGTGCTCCTACTATTGCGCACAATCGATATTGGATTTTTTCGGCTCTTTGCATGCAACATAAATAGTGCACATATTAGGAGTTGAAAGTAAATGCATTTGATTAATATTAATATATATATATATAGGTATCCAAAACACCGGATCTTGCCCACAAAGGAAAACTGCCTGGGTGCAACTTTGTAAAGAATAATACCCAGAAAAAATGCACTCTCAGGTCTTTCACAAACAAGTTACAGGAATAAAAGTAACTTGTTTGTGAAAGACCTGAGAGTGCATTTTTTCTGGGTATTTTATATATATATATATATATATATATATATATATATATATATGTACACATTTATATATATGTTTATATTTGTGTACAGATGTATTTATATGTGTATATATGTATTTACAGACAGATAAGCACATAAATTTGCATACGAAGAGAAAAGCGCTCTACCAGGAACGAACAACAGCTCAGTGGCTTGTTCTATGGCGATTTACCACCCGGAAGCAGCCTTTTTTAGACCAGTGTACTTTTCACAGAAGAAAACTTTCCTGAAGTATATCAGTCTGATCCCGCCAAGTAAGGTCAGTCCAGCCTCGAAATACCAGGCAATTCTCCTCTGAACAAGGAAAATGACAACCCCAGACAATCGTTTGGGCCTCGTCAGTGAGGTGCAGCCACATTCCTCTAAGCACACTGGGCAAGGAGTCCACGTCTGGTTTCCCCCATCACCCATAGGGAGACTTCCCCAGGGTCATAATAATTTGCATACGAAGACAGATAAGCACATAAACACATAAAGTGCATTGGAGTTCTTTGCAGTCAAGTAGGGTTTAGCGTACTTGAATAAACACTATGGGTTTAGCACACAAGTATGGTATTAACGACTTGTAGAAACAAAAGATCCGGCAAACCTCAAGGCGTTTTAGAAAGAAAGTCTCTTTTATTGCAGGAAAAGGAACAGGCTTAAAACAAATATAAAACAAAAAAGTCACAGCAGGACTAGTAATGTTGTCTCACGCGTTTCGGCTTCCAACTAGCCTTACTCATAGACATAGTCACTCTCAACCATTCAGGGCTTAAATAGCCCTAAGCTGATTGAAAATCCCAGTCCTGCTGTGATCATGAACATATTTAAAGGGACCACACCATGGTACATTGAGAGGCAAATACCCTTATGACACAAATACCAATACTGCATATTTACAGAAAGGAAAGGTAAACAAAAGATTATAAATTTGTGTAAAATACAGTGGTTACGTAAAAAGTGGTATCTTATCCCTAAGCATAACTGTATTAATTCTATACTTGGAATAAAGCTATATTAGGGTCACGTTGGAATCCTTACAATTACACTCTGGATATTTGGGGGTGTTTTTGAAAAACATTATATGAAATGCTACTAGTTCAAAATAAATCCAACCCTTCCTTCCTAAATATTCAAATATGTACTCAACTGTTAACCCTGTTAATTATACCTACATATTATTTTACCTAAATATTTTAAAGTCCACCATATAAGTACCACCAATCTGCAAGTATGTGTGCACAACTTTATAATTCACAACCAAACTACTCTATGGTGCTGTATTTTTTATATATACATGTCTCCTAGCTATAATCAATGAATTGACCCTAAGCTAAAAGTAAGGAACATAATGTCTTTAGATTAAATATTCAAATCATCTTCTTTGCCAGAAGTTAATGACATCGTGATCTATATTCAGACCTCCTGGTCTGCGAGTTTTTAACTGGAAAATCCAGTAGGCTTCTCTAAGCAAAACTCTCTGTGCTCTGTCACCCCCCTAAAAGAGGGTCTAATATACTCAATGATCTGCCATTTTAAACTGCTCACATCTTGATTGTGCACCTGTATAAAATGTTGTGTCAAGCCTGAGCATTCAATTGATAGTTCAATATTTCTTAGGTGCTCACGTATACGTGTCCGTGCTTCTCTAGTCGAGCACCCAACGTATTGCTTGTCACATAAAGAGCATTCTACAAGATACACAATATGTGTGGTTCTACAGTTGGTCAGATCAAGAATATTATACACTTTCTGAGTCATTTTGGACTGAAAGGTATGTGTAGTCTTTGCGTAGCTACATACTATGCACTTGCTGTAGTGACATTTGTAATGACCTTTTACTTGAAGCCAACTACTTGTAGATGTTTTATCCATCTTTAACATACTCTGTGAGAGTATATTCCCTAAGGTGCAACCCCTTTTGGCAACAAATTTACATCCTTCTGAGGTATAGTTCCTCAAACTGTCTTCTGCCGACAGTATGGGAAGATGTTTATTTACTATTTCACAGATAGCCCCAAACTGAGGACTAAATGTGGTAACAAAAGTAGGTTTATCCTTATCAAACTTATTAGTAACTTGTCCATGGCAACTTCCATGTATCAAGTCACTTCTGGGCATCCTGCTTACTTCAAGGTAAGCTCTGTTAATTACCTTGTTTTTGTACCCTCTTTCTCTTAGTTGGTTTTTTAGGATAATGCTCTCATTTTCAAAGTCAAGATCCCTCGAGCAGTTCCGTTTAATACGGATAAACTGCCCCTTAGCAATACCAAATCCCGTATGTGAGGGGTGGTTGCTACGGGCATGCAAGAATGCATTAGATGCAATTGGTTTGCGATACAGAGTTGTATCAATTTGACCACTAGCCACATCTCCCATAAGGATAATATCAAGATAGGGAATTTGAGAGCCATGGTATTCAAAAGTAAATTCCAAATTAACTCTATTGTCATTCAAGAAGCTCACAAATTCTTGTGCTTCAGCTTGTGTACCCGTCCAGATCAACAGCAAATCATCTATGTATCTTTTATACACTTTTATGTACTTCCTGTAGGGATTTCTCTCTGCTTAGACGTGGGACCGCTCCCACCAACCCATAAAGAGGTTGACGTACGCTGGGGCAAATTTTGCCCCCATAGCGGTCCCACATCTCTGCAGAAAGAACTCACCACCAAATTCAAAAAAATTATGACTGAGCAAAAACTCAATAACCCTTAATAGATAACTCTTTAATCCATCATCATAATTACTATACAAGTTCAAAACATTTTCAATGGCAACTAGACCACAAGAATGCGGGATAGCAGAATACAATCCGACAACATCTATTGTTAGCCACGAGCAGTTTGCATCCCATTGAACTTCCTCCAATGTCTTTAGGAGATGTTTTGTATCCCTAACAAAAGAGGGCAACATATGTACAAATGGCTGCAGTAGAGACTCAACCTAGCCGGACAATTTTTCAAATAATGAGCCTATTCCTGAGACAATAGGTCTTCCACGCACCTCCTCCAAGGATTTATGTACCTTGGGGAGGTGGTGGAAGATTGAGATGACCGGTCTGGCCACAAATAAAAAGTCTCTGGTATCTTGATCAATTATACCCATATGCAAGCCATCATCCAACAAATCCCATAATTGATTCTGATAAGTCACAATCGGGTTACCCCTCAGTTTGTTGTATACATTTACATCATAGAGCTGTCTTCTTGCCTCTGCTACATAGTCACACTTATTCATAATGACTATACTTCCCCCTTTATCAGAGTTCTTTATGATAATATCCTTTCTACTCTGCAAATGTGTGAGGGCCTGTTGCTGTGATGTATTTAAATTAGGAAAGACATGTTTGTGGTTTTTACTCAGATCAATGAGGTCTTGTTCTATTCTGTGGTGGAAAGCTTCTAGGAAGGGTCCCCGTTCCCTAGTAGGGTAGAAAACTGAACGGGGTTTAAAACCTCCATGTGTACCTATCATGTTGTGGGGAGTATCAGACACACAAGATTCATGAAGAAGGTCATGCAATGATAAATAGTCACAAGTATCAGCGAAATATGTGATGTCAGAAGGATTGCATACTCCAATCTTACCAATATTCATCACTAAATCAGTTTCATCACATATGGTAGATTCACCTTTATTTTTATTCCAAAATAATTTTTTTAGTGTTAAGTCTCTCACGAGCCTATTGACATCAACTATTGTTTTAAACAAGTCAAAGTTACACGTTGGTACAAAGCCCAGCCCTAGACTTAATACTTCCTGTTCTTCTGTAGAAATTGATACATCAGATATATTTATTATTTTCATATTCTGTACTTGTTGCGACCCCCTCTTGCTCTCCTGTACCCTCTTCTTCCTCTTACGTCTCTTCCTCTTTCTCCTCCCCCCTCTCTTTCTTTGGGGTCCCCCTGAAAAACCTGCTTATCTTTAGTTTTGATACATGATTTACCTGGATGGCTTAAGGGTCTAATATCTCCTTCATTGTCACTCAGAAATTCCTGTCTTCTATCATCAAGAAGCTGATCAGTGATATTTCTCTCTGTACTGATTAATTTCTGTGAATTCCTGGTGACAACGGGATCTATCCTAGTGGAACTATTTGTCTTAGATCTAACTACAGGTATCTCTTCATCTGATAATCCACTAGACTCTCCTCCATTGGCTATTTCATTGTCTTCATCAGAGGGTTCTGTGTCACTAAAAGTGACTCTCTTTTCCTGTATTAAACCATTTCCCCTAAATCTTTGACGTGATCTAGAACGCCTTTGTTTAGAGCTAGTGGAGAAAGATTTATTATACCATACATAGACTCGATTCGCTGCATAATCTGTATTATCCCTATTAAATTTCTTAAGTTTTAAATTATCTAGTTCTGTTCTGAACCTATCCACTGTTTCTTATAATAGTTTATCTAAATCCTCAAATTTGGGGTGATCTACAAATTGTTGTAATTGACTCTGTATCTTAGTCACTTCCTCTCTTATAGTTACAAGCTGTGTAGTCTTAAATTTCACAATCATATTCATTAGAATTTTAGAACAATCACTTAAAATGGCATTCCATTCATTAATAAACTCTGTCATCAACCTGAAAGGTTGGAAATTTGTTTAATCTCAGTCCCCGTGGGATTAAGTCCATCAGCAGATATTTCTCCATGGCCCTTTTATCCCACCAAACTTTATATTCCTTCAGAAGCATTTTCTCCATCCATAGAAAAGTCTCACTTATATTGAGTGTTGCTTGTTGTTTAATAAAAGTATCATCCAGGGTCAGTCTCTCAATGTCTGTTTTCCCTGCAAGTATGGTATTAGGTTGCTTTTTTTTGCCATTTGCTCGCTCCATTGAAGTATATGGGGAAATACGTTAATGCAGTCATGATATTCAAAGTTTAACTTTTTGCGCTTTCTAGTTTCAACTCAAAATACGAGCACAACCCGGCACATCCAAAAAGCCCCCGTCTAGTGAAGTTAATGCACGAGTCCAATCGCTAAATACCGCACCACTTGTAAAAAATTGCGAATTCCTCATAAGTTTTATAGTCTGAACCTGTTATAACAAGTCATTGAAAACACACTAAAGGGACAGTGCACACCAATTTTCATATACCTGCATGTAATAGACATTACTATAAAGAAGAATATGCACAGATACTGATCTAAAAATCCAATATAAAACCTTTCAAAAGCTTACTTTTTATTAGCACTGTTTATGAGGTTAGGCTGGGACACCCAGTGAAAAGGGCTAAGAAAGCTGGAAGAGCAGACACTCCCCCCTTCCCTACATATGAAAAGACCCATTACACAAACAAGATGTCACGCCGCGCCGCTCTAGCCGTTGCTAGGGGCGCGGCGTCTCCTTCCCTGCTCGTTGCCAGGGGCTGTGTTGGGTCCGGAGGCATGCGGCGCTGACGTCATTGCTGCACGTTCCTCTCTGGTCCTGACGCCTGGGCGCGAATCCTGCACCTATTTAAAATCCTTCCTCACGATCTATCACTGCCCAAGTATAGGTGTTAGTTTGTGTACTCCTGGGAGTGCTAGATCGCTTTTTGTATTGCCTTGCTGTGTATGAACCTTGCCTGTCTGCCTACTCTGCCTGCTATACCACTGAACTGCTGGATCAATACGCTGCTGCTGAACTCTGCCTGTCTGACTACTCTACCTGTTTAACCCCTAAATTGCTGGACTGATATAATGCTGCTGAGCCCTGCCTGTCTGACTACTCTGCTTCTTAACCCCTGTTATTCTGGATTGCCTCTTTGTTGCCAAACCCTGCCTGCCTGACCATTCCAGTGATTTGCCTTGCCCTGTTCTGCTGTTGCCACTGGGGGCTGTCATGCCTGTGGTGAGTGCCGCCCTCCTCATCTTACTAACTTTCTCTGCTCTGGGATATTCCCTATCATTCCGGCTCAACGTCGGGATAACAAGACTACTGGCCGAGTTCGGTCTGATAGAGGGGTATCCCACGAGCATTACATTATACTTGGGTTATGGAGCCAGAAGAAGTGGCACAAGCTGTTTATCTTCAGGGACAGATGTTGGGAACCCATACCACACAGTTGCAGAATATGGATTACAAGCTGGAGTCTATTACCGCTCAACTCTCCTTACTAATTACATTGAGGAATACCGCTCCTGTTGTTTCACCGCCAGTCCCTACACCTAGTACTGTGACTTCTTCCTCTGCTTCTGGAAGTATACCCTGGATACCTTTGCCTGACAAGTATGAAGGTACTAAGGATTGCAGGGGTTTTCTTAACCAATGCAGGCTGCACTTCTGCAATGATCCTCACACCTTTCAGTCTCACCAGTCAAGGGTCAACTTTATCATTTCCTTGCTGAAAGACAAGGCCCTAGCCTGGGTCTCTCCTTTTTTTGAACAGAAAGCTCCACTCCTGCATAATGCTGATGATTTCATTTCTGCTTTGTCTTCTGTGTTTGGGACTTCTGGCCGTACCTCTGCTGCAGAATATTCTCTCCTGGATCTTCACCAGGGCAATAGAATTGTGGCACAGTTTGCCATCGAGTTTTGCACCTTGGCACTTGAAACCACTTGGGATGGCAGTGCTCTCAAGGCAGTCTTTAGGAGGGGTCTGCATGAACACATTAAGGATTAACTGACCTATCGTGATATTCCTTCTTCTTTGGATGACTTTATAGCGCTTTGTATCAGTCTGGACTCTCGCTTTAAGGAGAGACAAACCGAGAGAGACAGAACAAGGAGGGTCCTCCTTTCCCATCCCCCTGTTCGTCCGGTTCCGGCAGCATCCTCTACCCCTTCAGCAGCTCCAGTTACCTCAGTGGAAGAACCCATGGATCTCTCCTCCTTTAAACCTTCAGAGTCTGAAAGACAGAGAAGAAGGAGACTGAGACTATGCTTTTATTGTGGATCTAACACCCACCAACTGAAGGACTGTGACATTCAGCCGGGAAAAGCATGATCTGTACTAAATCTCCTCACTCTTCTCGGATCCTGGTACCTGTTACCCTTACCTTCCTTCAGAATACTGTCCACACTCAATCCTTCATTGATTCAGGGGCAGCTGGAAACTTCCTGGATCACCGTTTCATGATTCAAGCTGGCTTGCTTCTTCTGCAGAAAAGACATTATCTCAAAATAACTACTCTGGCACCCCCCTTGGTTCAGGCTTGATCCATTTTGAGCCAGCACCCCTGACCCTGACCGTGGGTATCCATCATACAGAACAGCTGCAGTTCGAGGTCATTTATTCCCCAGCACAGCCTGTTATCCTTGGTCTTCCTTGGCTTTGGTTACACAATCCACAGTTTGACTGGGCTGAAGGACAACTGGCCTCCTGGGGTACCTCCTGTTTCCACTCCTGCCTTGCTAAAGTCACTCCTCTGCTCCGCATTCCCATAGCCAGCATTCAGACTCCTTCAAACCTTCCTTCGGTATATGCAGACTTTGCAGATGTGTTTGAGAAAAAAGCAGCCGACGTGCTGCCACCCCACCGTTCTTATGACTTCAAGATCAACCTCTTTCCTGGAGCCCCACTTCCTAGAGGCAAAACATATCCACTCTCCAAGGCTGAAACCAAATCCATGGAGGAGTACATCCAAGAGAACCTAGCTAAAGGTTTCATTCGCCCTTCTTCCTCTCCTGCTGGGTGAGGCTTCTTTTTCATCAATAAGAAGGATGGTGGGCTCAGACCCTGCATCGACTACAGGGCCTTGAACAACATAACCATCAAGAATCACTATCCCATTCCATTGATCACTGAACTGTATGACTCACTCCAGGATGCTCGCTTTTTCACCAAGTTGGTGGGGCATACAATCTGATATGTATCTTTCCAGGCCACGAATGGAAGACCGCCTTCAACAAAAGATCTGGGCATTACAAATACCTTGTAATGCCCTTTGGGCTGTGTAAACCCCTGCAGTCTTCCAGGCATTTGTCAATGATGTCTTCCGTGAACTCCTCAACCGCACTGTCATCGTCTAACTGGATGACATCCTTGTTTTCTCTTCCACTTTAGAGAAGCATCATAGACATGTGAGACAGGTCCTTCTACATCTAAGAGACAATTCTTTGGTAGCCAAACTAGAAAAATGTGAGTTTGATTAAGTTCAGATCCAGTTCCTTGGTTATGTCATCTCGAAGGAGGGTTTTGCTTTAGATCCTGCTAAACTCACAGCAGTTTTACAATGGCCTCAACCTACATCTTTAAAGGAATTACAGAGATTCTTGGGATTCTCCAATTATTACCGCAAGTTTAAAAAGAACTTTTCTCAAACAGTAGCTCCTCTCACTGAATTGACAAAACGGAACAAAGACTGTCAACATTGGTCTCCCGAAGCCATAAATGCCTTCTCTTGTCTGAAAAAGGCCTTCTGTTCAGCTCCTGTGCTCCGCCATCCTGATCCTGACTTACAATTCACTTTAGAGGTTGATGCCTCCGAGATAGGGGCTGGAGCAGTTTTAACCCAAAGGAATACTTTGACTTCCAAGTCACACCCTGTAGCATTTTTCTCTAAACGCTTAACTCCTGCTGAGAGTAATTACGATGTGGGTAATCGTGAACTCCTAGCCATTAAGATGGCTTTGACTGAATGGAGTCATTGGTTAGAGGGCACCACAAATCCCATTCAGATTCTCACCAACCACAAGAATCTGACTTACCTAGAGACTGTTCATCGACTCAACCCTCGACAGGCCAGGTGGGCCTTGTTCTTTTCTTGTTTTAACTTTGTGGTCAATTATCTTCCTGGGACCAAGAACAAGAAGGCTGATGCCCTTTCCCATCAGTTCCCTCACTCAAGTGACTCCTCTGAAGCTCCTGTTGAACACATCATATCTCCCTCCTGTGTGGTTGCTCAACTGAATACCACCCTTCTGCAAAGATTGCAACGTGCCCAGTCTAGTAAACCTCCTAGAACCCCAGTGGCCTCCAATATCCTCTTTGTACCTCTGAACTTACGCACCCCTGTGCTAGCCTGGACTCATGATAGCAAATTCTCAGAACATCCTGGTTCGATTAGGACTTTCAAGCATCTTTCCCCACATGTATGGTGGCCTACTATGAAATCTGACGCTCAGGGTTATGTGAAAGCCTGCCCAACTTGTGCTGCCAACAGAATTCCTCGATCCTTGCCTCCTGGCTTGCTCCAACCGTTGTCCATTCCCAAACAACCATGGACACACATAACAATGGACTTCATTGTGGACCTTCCTCCTTCTGACCACCATAAAGCTATCTGGGTTTTGGTGGATCGCTTTTTCAGACTGACTCATTTTGTACCCCTAACCAAACTGCCTTCTGCCCAAGAACTATCGTCTCTTTT
The DNA here is from genome assembly GCF_027579735.1 of Bombina bombina. NCBI lineage: Eukaryota > Metazoa > Chordata > Amphibia > Anura > Bombinatoridae > Bombina > Bombina bombina. Next base: position 1,086,817,343 of record NC_069499.1, on the reverse strand, counting down.
TCTCTTGCATGTGGTACGACTTCATGGCATTCCTTTGAATATCGTTTCAGACAGAGGTCCATAGTTCATCTCTACCTTTTAGGAGAGCCTTCTGCAATTTGATCGGAACCACTGTTTCTTTGTCTTCTGGCTACCATCCTCAGACCAATGGACTAACTGAGCGGGTGAACCAGGATCTTGAAGCCTATCTTAGAGCCTTTGTCAACGCTTGCCATATCAACTGGTCTGAATTGATACCCCTAGCAGAGCTGGCAAGGAACACTCAATTGGCACTATTCTCTTCGATGTTCTCCATTTCAAGCCACAGCAGGGTATCAACCTCTTTCTGCTCAGTCCACTGGGGTTCCTGCTGCAGACCGACACGTCACTAGACTCACCACTCATTGGCAATGTATTCGCTCTCAGCTACGTTCATCTGTCTCTGGATATAAGAAGTTTGCTGATCTTCATAGAGCTTCTGTACGTGCCATCCCAGTGGTGAACGTGTTTGGATCTCCACTCGACATATTCGTTTACGTCAACCCTGTCACAAATTGGGGCCTAGGTTTATCGGCCTTTACAAGGTCCTGACAAGACTGTCTCCTGTTGCCTACAAAGTGGCCTTGCCCAAAACCCTACGCATACACCCAGTCTTCCAAATTTCACTACTCAAGCCTTACATTAAAAATAGATATACCCAGCTCCAAGCTCCTCCTCCTCTAGCCCTGGTCCATGGTGAACCTGAATATGAGATAGCTAAGATTCTGGACTCCAGATACAGGCATAGACAACTGCAGTATCTGATACATTGGAAGGGTTACTCTGTGGCAGATCATTCCTGGGTCCCTGCCCGTGATGTACATGCTCCATCTTTGGTCTCCAGATTCAATGCTGCTCATCCTTTGAGGCCAAATCTGGTTCCCGGAGGGAAGCCTTGAGAAGGGGGCTATGTCACGCTGCGCCACTCTAGCCATTGCTAAGGGCGCGGCATCTTCTTCCATGCTAGTTGCCAGGGGCTGTGTCGGGTCCGGAGGCGTGCGGCGCTGACAGCATCGCCGCATGCTCCTCTCCGTTCCTGACGCCTGGGTGCGAATCCTGCGCCTATTTAAAATCCTTCCTCACGATCTATCACTGCCCAAGTATAGGTGTTACTTTGTGTACTCATGGGAGTGATAGATTGTTTTTTGTATTGCCTTGCTGTGTATGAACCCTGCCTGTCTGACTACTCTGACTGCTATACCCCTGAACTGCTGGATCAATACGCTGCTGCTGAACTCTGGCAGTCTGACTACTCTACCTGTTTAACCCCTAAATTGCTGGACTGATATATTGCTGCTGAACCCTGCCTGTCTGACTACTCTACCTGTTTAACCCCTAAATTGCTGGTCTGATATATTGCTGCTGAGCCCTGCCTGTCTGACTACTCTGCTTCTTAACCCCTGTTATTCTGGATTGCCTCTTTGTTGCCAAACCTGCCCTGACCATTCTAGTGGTGTGCCCTTGGACTGCTTTACTGTTGCCAAACCCTGACTGCCTGCCTGACTATTCCAGTGATTTGCCTTGCCCTGTTCTGCAGTTGCCACTGGGGACTGTCCTGCCTGTGGTGAGTGCCGCCCTCCTCATCTTACTAACTTTATCTGATCTGGGATATTTCCTATCATTCCGGCTCGATGCCGGGATAACAAGACTACTGGCCGAGTTCGGTCTGATAGAGGGCTATCCCGCGAGCATTACACAAGAGCGGCAGGAGTCGGTAGACTTGGGTCTACATCTGGTCTTTTGCAGCTTGGTTAGGAATCACAAAAAACAGCACAATGTTATTAAAAAATAAGCAAAACTATACATTGTTACAAAAACACTCCCTTTAAGGGAAAACTATTTTATGGTACACTGTACCTTTAATGGACTATATGGTACCAAACATTCCTATCACTTCCAGATTCCTAACCTCCTGGCCTCAGGTTGAATTGTTTTTATATTTATACACACACTAAGGTTAAAAGTATGCAGACACCCCAACTAATAATTGAGTTCAGGTGTTTCAGCCACCCACACTGCTAACAGATGCATAAAACCCAGCACATCAAATCTCTATAGACAAACTTTGGTAGTACAATAGGTTGTACTGAAGAGCTCAGTGACTTTAAACATTGCACTGTCATAGGATGCCTCCTTTGCCACAAGTCAGTTTGTGATACTCCTACCCTACTAGATCTAACCAGGTCAATTGTAAGTGCTATTATTGTGAAAGCATGTAGGAGCAGCAACAGCCCAGCTAGTGGTAGACCCTGCAAACTCATTGAGAGGTGTAGACGAGTGCTGAAGCGCATAGTGTGTAAAAATCACTTATCATCTGTTGCATCACATACTACAGAGTAGACATGTACATTTGGAAGTTTCGGATGCACACAAAGGTGGAAGAAGAAGGCCGCTAGTGGCATTTAGCTCTTTTCAGAGACTGATTTCTTCTTGTGAAAGTGCATCACACTATGACCTGTGCAAATCCAGATCTTAGGGTGTTACACTTTCACAAGAAGAAATCTGGCTCCAAAAAGAGCCAAATGCCGAGAGCTGCCACCTTCTTCTGCATTTATGTGCATCTAAAATTTCCGAATGCACATGTCTACTACAGAGTTCCAAACTATCTGTGGAAGCAACATCAGCAAAAATACATAGTTTTGGGAGCTTCATAAAATGTGTTTCCATGGCCGAGCTGCTCTACACAAGCCTTAAATCAACACACACAATGCCAAGAGTCAGCTGCAGTGGTGTAAAGAATGCAGCCACTGGACTCTGGAGCAGTGGAAATGTGTTCTCCGGAGTGATGAATCACACTTGTCTATCAGGCAGTCTGATGGAAGAATCTGTGTGGTTCACATGCCAGGAGAATGCTACCTACTGAAAAACATAGTGCCTACTGTAAAGATTTGTGTAGGGGGGATAATGGTCTGGGGCTGTTTTTCAGGGTTTGGGCTAGGTCCTTTAGTTCCAGTGAAGAGTCATCTTGATGCTTCAGGATATAAATACATTTTAGACAATTGGGTGGCAACATGGTTTTTGAATGGGATGCCCAACCATGATGTGACTGTGATGGTCAGGTGTGCACATACATATGGCCACATATATATAATCTTAAATATAATTATGTTTTTTCAGTTATGAGTAGACTGGCTGTCATTGTAGTGATAGATGTGTGTGACAGCTGTTCTATGATAGTGCAACTGTAATAAAATGCTTTTAGTTTGCCACACTGCTCAATGTTAAAACTTTATTTTTCCAGTGCAATGTAAATAGCATTCAAAGCAAAAGTTCACCAACACCCATAGTGAGTGTTCTGTGAACAAAAGCACATGCACAGCTCTTACTGCAGTACACCCATAGCAGACCTGGTCACTATTGTGAAGATCAAGGGCAAGAAGAGATCTTTGTTAGTAGAGGATTTTTTTGTTTTTTTAATAAATTATGTATATTTTACTTTTCATGTATTTAGTGATACAATACTCAAAAATGCTCTGTTATATCTAAAAGACAATGTTTCAAGTTGTATTTAAAAAAAAAAAAATGGATAACCCTTAACTTAATTAACCCACCTTTTTTTCAATGGCAGTTGTCCCTGTCAGCCAATCAGTCCAGAGACTCAGTACTATACAGTCTTGCAATTCATGTTTGTTTCACTGTAAAAATAAGCATGTTATACAGGGCAAAGAAAGCTGTAACAGGTTTAACTCCTGATCTTTCATGTATTTGATAGAAACCATGGAGTAATATGGCCCATGAAAGCAAGAAGTGCAAATTTAATAGAGTCTAACGAACAGTAGAAGGCAATAGATATAGTTCTGCACATACTTATATACTGTGTATTCATTACAGAGGAAACGTTGCATTCTTTATATTCAAATAAACCATATTTGGTTAGCAAATGTAATAAAAGTTAAAGTTAAAAACATAAAACAAACATACTTGGGAATGCTGCCAACAAGACCAAATAGTACACAATGAGGTTTTGGCGCACATCCATATAGAAATATGTACAATAACATTTCGTTTTTTAAAAAATTGTCTGCATAAAATCACTAATGTTTTAATAATACAATTTATAATAAATTGAAACTGTTGCTTTATAAATATCAGCCTATCCTGTGAGCAGGGTCATTTAGCCTTTGATAAATCGATGCATTCTTTAGGTGATACAATGATAGATACAAATTTGAGGTTCAACTGAACTACAGGCTTTATTTACTTTACTGTTATTGTTTCCAAGAGGGATGCAAACATTTCTCTTTATTTAGTATAGGATATGGATGAATATTGTTTGGAGCTGTATTTACAATTTGCATATAAGTGGAGTTATTGACATATGAAGCACTGCATTGCATTCTGCTTCTTTGTCTCTCTTACACCTTACATGCAAGGCATACTCATCTCACGTCTCCTCCCTCTCATGCACAGAGACAGCTGTTGTACAGAAGGGGAATACTGGGTGATGAAATCGAAGACAAAACCTTCTGATGCAACAAAAGCCTAGGGAGCGATGAAGGGGGGGGGGCAGAATCCCCCATAGATCTAATGTGAAATCAGTTGCAAGGTGTTATGGATAAGTTGCTGCTCCAGCAGGGAATGGGTTACGTGTTCTGGTATAGTTTCATTCTAAGTAAAAGTAGCTACTGAGCTCAGTGACCATTTAGTAGAGAAAATGCATTTGTAATTATCCAGTGCATTGACTTGAATTATTTGCAAGCAAATCATGGACTATTTAATAATAAATAAATAAATAAATATATAAATAAACTTAAAGGGACATGAAAAGCAACATGTTTTTTTTTTAATATTATTTACTAATATTATAATATTTTCTTTGTTCTCTTGTTTGTTTGTTTTTTAAAGCAGGGATTTAATCTCAGGAGCGTGCACAGTTTTGCAAGAATGTTATCCATTTGCATGTAGCTCTCCAGGCGTCTACCTAGGTATCTCTTCTTCAACACAGAACACCATGGGAACAAAACTAATTTGATAATAGAAGTAAATTGGAATGCTCAGTCTGAATCACAAAATAATTGTTTTAATCCACTATTAATTTTGCTGAACGAAAATAACCATTCTTTGTTAAAGAGACATGAATCCCCAAGATTTTCTTTCCTGGTTCAGATAGAGCATGCAATTTTAAACAATTTTCTCATTTATTTCTATTATCAAATTTTCTTTGTTCTCTTGGTATCTTTTGAAAAAAAAGCTCCGGAGCGCGAATGTGTTTGGTGCACTATATGACAGTAGTTTTACCTACTGTATGTTATCCATTTTCAAGATCACTAGAGTGATGCTGTTTCAAATAGTGTTGTAAATGACTAATTAACCCTCTAGTGCAGGGGTGTCCAAACTTTACTCTCCAGAGGATTTGGAACTACATTTACGATGATGCTCAGCCAGCATTTTATCTAGCTGAGCATCATGGGAAATGTAGTTCCAAAACCTCCGGAGAGCAAAGTTTGGACACCCCTGCTCTAGTGTATGAGAAGCCCTCTAAACCAGTGTATCCGGTTTTAGAAGCTGTGAATTGTTCAGGTTTTGAATGATGCCAAAATAAAGGCAGGAGGCAGTGATAATTCACTTTATAATATTTATGTTAAAACGACATGCAATATACATGTCAGCAATTAAAGGGACGTAAAACCCAAAACATTTCTTTCATGATTCAGATAGAACATACCATTTTACACAACTTCCCAATTTACTTCTATTATCAAATGTTCTTTGTTTTCTTGTTAACCTTTGTTGAAAAGCAGGTAGGTACGTTCAGGAGGGTGCACGTGTCTGCAGCACTATAGACAGGTGTTTTAAAACTTTATACATTAGCAGGAGCACAGGAGGTCAGTACTATTTCTTGTCATGTAGTGCTGCAGACGTGCACACTACCTATCTAGATATCTCTTCAACAGAATAACAGTATTACACAAATTTGATAATAGGAGTAAATTGGTAACTTTTTTTTAAATTGTATTCACTTTCTGAATCATGAAAGAAAAAAATTTGGTTTCATTTCCCAATAAAGGACTATTAAAGGGACACTAAACCCAATTTTTTTTCTTTTATGCTTTAGATAGAGCATGACATTTTAAGCAACTTTCTAATTTACTCCTATTATCAATTTTTCTTTGTTCTCTTGGTATTTTTATTTTAAAAGCAGGAATGTAAATCTTAGCAGTCAGCCCATTTTAGGTTCAGCACCATGGATAGCACTTACTTATTGGAGGCTTACATTTACCCACCAATAAGCAAGCATAACCCAGGTTCTCAACCATAAATGGGCCAGCTCCTATGCATCACATTCCTGCTTTTTAAATAAAGATAGCAAGAGAACGAAGAAAAATTGATAATAGGAGTAAATTAGAAAGTTGATTTAAATTGCATGCTCTATCTGAATCATGAAAGAAAAAAAATTGGGTTTAGTGTCCCTTTAAGCATTTTACTACAGAATAAAATGTTTAATTTAGAAAAATAAAGCAATATTGCATCATACTTTCAATTTTATTTTACCTGATTTTGCTCTAAAATATTTTGGCAATTGAGCCTTACACTTCCTCCCAGACAGACTGCAGTGGTTCTGTCCTACTTGCGTATAGGCAATTTACCCAAGCCTTCAATATTCTACGCAGTGATTGGTTAACTTAGAACACAAGCTCATTTACATCTGTACCTAATTGGCCATTGCTAAGTATACCAGGAACATTGATTTCAAATCCAGATCTTAATGTGTTACACTTTCACAAGAAGAAATCTGTCCACACAAAGAGCTGAACATCATGGGCCCAATCCGATATGCAGCGTCGCCCGCAAAAGCCGGCGACGCAGAAATTTGCGCTGGTTTGGTATCCTATATACGGCGCAACCTAGAAGTTACGCTCGTATATTTCTGCCGTCGCCCGTAGTTTTTTGGGCAATAGGCAGGTATACCAAACCAGCGCAGTTTGGTATCCAATATACAGCGTAAGGACTTACGTGGCGAAAATGGAGAAATCTTACTCCATTTTCACCTTGCCACAAAATGCAGCTGTAGTAAGCCTTATGCTGTCTATTAGAGCCCCGTAACTCCCTAAACTAGCTGCAAAATAAACCTAACACCTAACGCATGCGCAATGTCTATCCACCTGTCAACCGCGATCCCCCGCCGCAATCCCTAATAAAGTATTTAACCCCTAAACCGCCGCACACGGACCCCGCCGCCACCTACTTTAAAAGTATAACCCCCTAATGTGATCCCCCTACACCGTTGCAAGCTACATTACATACCCCCTAATGTGAGTCCCTTACACCGCCGCCATCTACCTTACCTACCCCCTAAGCTGAGCCCCTACCCCGCCGCCATCTACCTTACCTATCCCCTAAAGTGAGCACCTTCCCCGCCGCCAGCTACCTTACCTACCCACTAATGTGAGCCCCTACCCCGCCGCCATCTACCTTACCTACCCCCTAAAGTGAGCATCTACCCCGCCGCCAGCTACCTTACCTACCCACTAAAGTGAGCCCCTTACACCGCCGCCAGCTACATTACCTACCCCCTAAAGTGAGCCCCTTACACCGCTGCCATCTATTTTAAAAATATTAACCCCTAATTTAATCCCCCTACACCGCCGCCAGCTATATTAATTATATTAACCCTAATTATATTAGGGTTAATATAGTTAATATAGTTATTATATTATATATATTAACTATATTAACCCTAATTATATTAGGGTTAATATAGTTAATATCGTTATTATATTATATATATATTAAGTATAATAACCCTATCTAACTCTAACATCCCTAACTAAATTCTTATTAAAATAAATCTAATTAATATTAATATTATTAATTAAAATATTCCTATTTAAATCTAAATGCTTACCTATAAAATAAACCCTAAGATAGCTATAATGTAATTATTAATTACATTGCAGCTATTTTAGGGTTTATATTTATTTTACAGGTAACTTGGTATTTATTTTAACTAGGTACAATAGCTATTAAATAGTTAATAACTATTTAATAGCTACCTAGTTAAAATAATTACCAATTTACCTGTAAAATAAATCCTAACCTAAGTTACAAATACACCTACACTATCAATAAATTAAATAAACTACAAATACAATAAAATAATCTAAACTAAATTACAAAAAAAAACAAACACTAAATTTCAAAAAATAAAAAAAATATTACAAGATTTTTAAGCTAATTACACCTATTCTAAGCCCCCTAATAAAATAATAAAGCCCCCCAAATTAAAAAAATTCCCCTGCCCTATTCTAAATTAAAAAATTCAAAGCTCTTTTACCTTACCAGCCCTTAAAAGAGCCTTTTGCGGGGCATGCCCCAAAGAAAACAGCTCTTTTGCCTTTAAAAGAAAAACACAATACCACCCCCCAACATTACAAGCCACCACCCACATACCCCTATTCTAAACCCACCAACCCCCCCTTAAAAAAAACCTAACACTACCCCCCTGAAGATCTCCCTACCTTGTCTTCAACCAGCCGGGCCGAACTCTTCATCCGATCCGGGCGATGTCCAATCAAGCGGCAGTGAAGTCTTCTTCCATCCGGGCGATGTCTTCAATCAAGCGGCAGTGAAGTCTTCTTCCATCCGGCGATGTCTTCAATCAAGCGGCAGTGAAGTCTTCTTCCATCCGGCGATGTCTTCTTCCATCCGGCGATGTCTTCAAGCAAAGCGGCATCTTCAATCTTCTTTTTTCGCTCCTCCTGAACCAATCAGCCAATCGGATCGTACGTGAATCAGATTGGCCGATTCAATCAGCCAATCAGATTTTTCTAACTTAATTCCGATTGGCTGATAGAATCCTATCAGCCAATCAGAATTCGATGGACGCCATCTTGGATGACGTCATTTAAAGGTACCTCATTCCTCGTTTAGTCTTCGTGCCGGATGGATGCTCAGCGGCGGAGGAGCGAAGAAAGAAGATTGAAGATGCCGCTTTGCTTGAAGACATCGCCGGATGGAAGAAGACATCGCCGGATGGAAGAAGACTTCACTGCCGCTTGATTGAAGACATCGCCGGATGGAAGAAGACTTCACTGCCGCTTGATTGAAGACATCGCCCGGATGGAAGAAGACTTCACTGCCGCTTGATTGGACATCGCCCGGATCGGATGAAGAGTTCGGCCCGGCTGGTTGAAGACAAGGTAGGGAGATCTTCAGGGGGGTAGTGTTAGGTTTTTTTAAGGGGGGTTTGGGTGGGTTTAGAATAGGGGTATGTGGGTGGTGGCTTGTAATGTTGGGGGGTGGTATTGTGTTTTTCTTTTACAGGCAAAAGAGCTGTTTTCTTTGGGGCATGCCCCGCAAAAGGCCCTTTTAAGGGCTGGTAAGGTAAAAGAGCTTTGAACTTTTTTAATTTAGAATAGGGTAGGGAATTTTTTTTATTTTGGGGGGCTTTATTATTTTATTAGGGGGCTTAGAATAGGTGTAATTAGCTTAAAAATCTTGTAATTTTTTTATTTTTTGTAATTTAGTGTGTTTTTTTTGTAATTTAGTTTAGATTATTTTATTGTATTTTAGTTTAGATATTTGTAGTTTATTTAATTTATTGATAGTGTAGGTGTATTTGTAACTTAGGTTAGGATTTATTTTACAGGTAAATTGGTAATTATTTTAACTAGGTAGCTATTAAATAGTTATTAACTATTTAATAGCTATTGTACCTAGTTAAAATAAATACCAAGTTACCTGTAAAATAAATATAAACCCTAAAATAGCTAAAATGTAATTATTAATTACATTGTAGCTATCTTAGGGTTTATTTTATAGGTAAGTATTTAGATTTAAATAGGAATATTTTAATTAATAATATTAATATTAATTAGATTTATTTTAATAAGAATTTAGTTAGGGATGGTAGAGTTAGATAGGGTTATTATACTTAATATATATATAATATAATAACGATATTAACTATATTAACCCTAATATAATTAGGGTTAATATAGTTAATATATATAATATAATAACTATATTAACTATATTAATCCTAATATAATTAGGGTTAATATAGTTAATATAGCTGGCGGCGGTGTAGGGGGATTAAATTAGGGGTTAATATTTTTAAAATACATGGCGGCGGTGTAAGGGGCTCACTTTAGGGGGTAGGCAATGTAGCTGGCGGCGGTGTAAGGGGCTCACTTTAGTGGATAGGTAAGGTAGCTGGCGGCGGGGTAGGTGCTCACTTTAGGGGGTAGGTAAGGTAGATGGCGGCGGGGTAGGGGCTCACTTTAGTGGGTAGGTAAGGTAGCTGGCGGCGTGGTAGGTGCTCACTTTAGGGGGTAGGTAAGGTAGATGGCGGCGGGGTAGGGGCTCACTTTAGTGGGTAGGTAAGGTAGCTGGCGGCGGGGTAGGTGCTCACTTTAGGGGGTAGGTAAGGTAGATGGCGGCGGGGTAGGGGCTCACTTTAGGGGGTAGGTAAGGTAGATGGCGGCGGGGTAGGTGCTCAGTTTAGGGGGTAGGTAAGGTAGATGGCGGCGGGGTAGGGGCTCAGTTTAAGGGGTAGTTAAGGTAGATGGTGGCGAGGTAGGTACTCAGTTTAGGGGGTAGGTAAGGTAGATGGCGGTGGGGTAGGTGCTCAGTTTAGGGGGTAGGTAAGGTAGATGGCGGCAGGGTAGGGGCTCACATTAGGGGGTTATAGATTTAATATAGCTGGCGGCGGGGTTCGGGAGTGGCGGTTTAGGGGTTAATACAAATGTTATTGTTAGGATAGTGAGGGGGGATAGCGGATAGAGCGTTAGACGTGTCGGGCTATGTTAGGGAGGCGTGTTAGACAGTACGTGCTATTTTATACTTTAGTCAGGTTTTGTAGGCGCCGCCAGTTTCTAAAGTGCTGTAAGTCACTGGCGACTCCAGAAATTTGTACTTACGCAGATTTCTGGACATCGCTGGTTTGTCAGACTTACGGCACTTTAGCCTCTGACGGCGCCGTATATAGGATAGCTCGAGTTGCGAGCTGAAACTGCGGGCAGCGGGGGTTCCCTTACTTGCGCCGCAAACTACGATCTTTATTGGATCGCGCCCCATGTCTGTCTGTCTATCTATCTATTTATTTATCTATCTATACACTCACAAAGTACATTGATATTTAAAAAATACATATTATTTAAACTATAATGATGATTTCCAGTTATGAGTAGGTTGGCTTCAGAGCATCCTGTTTAATTTTGGCATATGCCTCCTAGCCATTCGTTGATAGTGTGTGTGTAATATATAGATTTAAACTGGCTGTTTAGTGTTAAAGGCCTGTTCTTATGTGTTTTTAAGTTTGAATGGGTAAACAATTAAAGGGACAGTCTAGTATAAATTAAACTTTCATTATTCAGATAGGACTTTTAATTTTAATCGACTTTCCAATTTACTTTTATCATCAAATTTGCTTTTATCTCTTGGTATTCTTAGTTTAAACTAAACATAGGTAGGCTGATATGCTAATTTCTAAGCCTTTGAGGGCTGCCTCTTATCACAGGCTTTTTAAATCTCTTTTCAACACAAAGAGACAGAAAGTACACGTGGGCCATATAGATAACACTGTGTTCAGGCACAGGGGGTTATTTAAGATTTAGCACAAAACAATGCTAAATTTAAGACAATAGATAATAAACAGTCACAGTCATGTGATCAGGGGGCTGGAAGAAGGTTCCTAGATACAAGGTAATCACAGAGGTAAAAAGTACATTAATATAACTGTGTTGGTTATGCAAAACTGGGGAATGGGTAATAAAGGGATTATCTATCTTTTAAAACAATAACAATTCTATGGTAGACTGTCCCTTTAAATTGAAATATATATATTCAATAAATCTGCCTCTGGGATACATTCTCTCCTTAGGTCTCCTGAATACATTTGAATATATTCATAATCCTCCGAGTGTAATTGTGCTCCAGCGTGTACGTGTGTTACTTGTCTCCTCTGCTAATTGTGAACTTTGACTAAAAACAGAAGAAAAATCTTGTTTATACTGACCGGTTACATTTCCCGTTTTTGCAAGGGTCAAGTACCTCAGTAATGAGAAAAAAAAAAGATCTATTTACTCTTCTCTTAGTAAGTGTAGTTGTTTAAAAAGCAAAGGAATTACTGAATCTATAGCAGATTATGGGGCCGATTTATCATTGCCCAAATCAGCCCCAATGCAGCTGTTTCCGCACAAGCCTTCAGGCAGGCCAGAAACAGGAGTTAAGAAGCGCTGCTCCTTAACTCATACACCTCCTCTGAGGCTGCGGGTCATCAATCTGCCCGATCATGTACGATCGGGTTGATTGACACCCCCTGGCCGTGAATCTGCAGGAAGCGGCAGTGCACAAGCAGTTTACCAGAACTGCTTTTGCAATGTTAAATGCCGACATTGTATGCTGTCGACATTCAGCGATGTCTGGCAGACATGATCTGCTACAGCGGATCATGTCCGCCAGACATTGATAAATCGGCCCCATTATCTGAAACACATATTAAAGTATTAAAGGCAAATTTTAGAGCCTGCAATTAAACACATTAAAGAGACATGAAACCTACAATTTTACTTACATGATTCAGAAAGAGCATGTGAATTTAAACAACTTTCTAATTTACTTCTATTATCAAATGTTCTTCGTTCTCTTGGTATCTTTTGTTGAAAAGACATCACGTAAGCTCAAGAGCATGCACGTGTCTGGAGCACTATATTGCAGTCGTTTTACAAGAATGTTATATATTAGCAAGAACACTAGAAGGCAGCACTTATTTCCTGCCATGTAGTGCTCCAGATGCTACCTAGGTATTTCTTCAACAAAGGATACCATTGTGAATGAAGCAAATTTGATAATAGAAATACTTTTTTTTTTTTTTTTCAAAAAATAACATTTTTGGGTTTTATATCCCTTTAATAATATGTTTGCATAACACGGCTATATATGTTAAAATAGAAAATGATCTAATAAGTTAGAGCATTGTATTATTGCATTGATGCTTGCAGATAACTAAGTATAAATAACTCCTGAGCAGCAATAGAAAATGACAAGAGATGTATGGCACCGCCAATAACCAGATAGCTAGTGCATTGCTGCTGTTACACCTATCCTTTCAACAAAGTATACCAAGAGAACAAAGCACCTTTGAAAACAGAAGTAAAATTGCATGTTCTATCTGAGTCATAAACCAAGTTGATATTAAGATAGGAAATGAATGCTTTTGTATGACTGAGCCTCAACTATTAATGCTAATTGCCTAAACTCCCACAACTGTAATAACAGACAGGGCGAGCCTACACAAGCAGGGAAAAATGTTGTTTTTATTAAACGCTAGAGTATCTTTAACAACAAAACCTATAATCATTTTAAAATAGCCAATTTTAGATGCAGCAAATAAAAAATATATTATTTAAAGTAATGTATAAAGTGCTTCTAAAAAGGTAATTTGTGCGACAACTACTGCACAGAGAGAACAGTAGCTACACAGATTATGCTTTAGAATGAAGTGTTTGAACCACAATTACTGTATTAGTCCCTAAATGCCTGAGAGATGCACACAACTCTACTTAGGATGTGTTCCGTCTGAGCTTGTGGTTATATCAGTATAGCTAGAGAAGATTTGTCTGTGGATTACATCTCTAACCCAGATTTATCTGAGATCTGTTTTTCTATAACTGAGTGTTAGTTTTAGACAGACTTGAATAGTTTAAGGAGGAGGGTGTGTTAGGATAATTTAAGGAGACACTAAAAGCTTAAGAAATGTTAGATATAATCATGTATTAAAAGAAACGATTAGCCTGAGAATATTAAGCAGATGTATATAATTAGATTTGCTTATGAATTTTTTAAGAAATAAGTATAAATGTTTTTACTTCAATTTAGTAATGGGCGCTAGCGTGTTGTAACTAAGTTATGCTTGGTTCAAAAAGTCTGTTCAGAATGAGGCAGCTAATAATCCTGGTGACAGGCAGTGCTTAAATAATATGACCATAACAGCACGCATCATCCCACAGGGTGCAATAGGATTTATGCCAGTGCATACAGTACTCAACAGGCAATCCTAGCACATGAATATAATAAAAACAGCGTTTAGTTAAACCGTGTACATTCATTAGATTTGTCTAATATGCCCTGCATGTCTAGTTTTTAACATGTCTTAATAAAATGTGTTTTTATTATATTTATTAAACCCTGTGCTAGGATTACCTTTGCTAAAAAAAAAAAAGACGGTTTAGTGTAGGGCCAAAATACTGTAATGCTTCACATTACCATTTTAGGCTTTTTACACAGATATGATACTTCACTACAGACAACCTGCTTAACGCAACTTCACTGCAAATCTCTGTAAGTACCCATCTTTCCTGCTAGCAAATTCAGACAGATATAATACTTCACTACAGACACACTTCTTCCTGCAACCTCACTGCAAATATCTGTAAGTACCCATCTTTCCTGCTAGCAAATTCAGACAGATATAATACTTCACTACAGACACACTTCTTCCTGCAACTTCACTGCAAATCTCTGTAAGCACCCATCTTTCCTGCTAGCAAATTCAGACAGATATAATACTTCACTACAGACACACTTCTTCTTGCAACCTCACTGCAAATATCTGCAAGCATCCATCTTTCCTGCAAGCAAAGTCATACAGACATAATACTTCATTACAGACAGACTCCTTCCTGACACTTCACTGTAAAACTCTGCAAGCACACTTCTTTCCTGCAACAAAGTCATACAGACATAATACTTTATTACAGACACACTCCTTCCTGCAACCTTACTACAAATCTCTGCAAGCACCCATCTTTCCTGCAACAAAGTCATACAGACATAATACTTTATTACAGACACACTCCTTCCTGCAACCTTGCTACAAATCTCTGCAAGCACCCATCTTTCCTGCAACAAAGTCATACAGACATAATACTTTATTACAGACACACTCCTTCCTGCAACCTTACTACAAATCTCTGCAAGCACCCATCTTTTCTGCACACAAAGTCATACAGACATAATACTTCACTACAGTCACCCTCCTTTCTGCAACCTCACTGCAAATCTCTGCAAGCACCCATATTTCCTGCAAGCAAAACCAGACAGATATAATACTTAAAGGGACAGTCAACACCAGAATTTTTGTTGTTTAAAAAGATAGATAATGCCTTTATTACCTATTCCCCAGTTTTGCATAACCAACACTGTTATATTAATACACTTTTTACTGCTGTGACTATCTGGTATCTAAGCATCTTCTGACGGCCCCTAATCACATGACTTTTAGTTATTATCTATTGACTTGCATTTTAGCCAATTAGTGCAGTGTCTGCCACAATCCACAGGCATGCTCACAATGTTATCTATAGGGTTTACCTGAACTAGCTCTCCCCTGCTGTGAAAAGCAAATACAAAGCATGTGATTAGAGGCGGACTTCAAGGGCTTAAAAATTATCATATGAGCCTTCCTAGGTCTAGCTTTCAACTAAGAATACCAAGAGAACAGAGCAAAATTGTTGATAAAAGTAAATTGGAAAGTTGTTTAAAATTGCATGCCCTATTTGAAAAATAAAAGTTTTTTTTGGACTTGACTGTCCCTTTAACTACAGACCCCCTCCACTTACACCATAACTGCTTTGTATTCTACCCTTCCTCCAGCTATCACACAGCCTGAAATCAAACAAAATAATTGTTATAGTAATGTAGTTCTCTCTCCTGTCCAGCTTTGTTATATATATATATATTATATTTTAAGCTTGAGGACCTCTCTAACTGTAGTAACTGTAGCTCACTTTGTAAAAAAGTGCATCTACAACTGAAGGGCAGGGCGCCCCTCTCCTTTTGTTTATGTTTGTCAATGTAAGTGCAATAATGTACATTATATTGTCTAACATAATGTCTTGTAAGTTTTCTATTGTATTGTACCATTTTGATAGTAATGTACCTTTGTATAGTGCTGCTTAAAATGTTGACGATTTATAAATAAATGATAATAATAATAATAATTTTATCTATTTATATAAACTAATGTGCAATAGTTTTAGGCAGGTGTGAAAAAATGCTGTCCATTAGCAGAAACCAGTTGGACCCTAGTACACCCATCTACATCCACAGAAGTCTGATCAGAAGTGGTCTTCATGGAAGACTTGTGGCCAAAAAGCCATACCTCCAAAGTGGTAACAAGGCCAAGCATCTCAACTATGCATGAAAACACAGGTAATGGGTGCAGGTGCTCTCGACTGATGGTCAAAATTTGAAATATTTGGCTGTAACAGAAGGCAGTTTGTTTGCCAAAGGGCTGGAGAGCAGCACAAGTGAAACATGCTGGAGGTTCCTTGCATGTTTGGGATTGCATTTCTGCAAAAAGAGTTGGGGATTTAATCAGAATTAATGGTTTCCTCAATGTTGACAAATAAAGGCAGATACTATAGAGGCTGCCTAAATCCACAGAAGAAGATCAGTGGTTAGTTTACCAAAATGTTTGGAACAGACTACCTGCCGATTTACTTATTAAAAAAATCTGTGTGCAAGTGTAACAAGAAGGAACTGATGCTGTTTTGAAGACAAAGGGTAGTCACACCAAATACTGATTAGCTTTTTCTTCTGTTCACTTTGCATTTTTCTAATTGATAAAAAAAAATATATTAACATTTCTATGTTTAAAAGAATTCTTACTTTACATACGGCCAGATTACGAGTTTTGCGTTAGGAGCTGTGCGGTGCTAACGAGCAGTTTTGTCTCACTGCTCACTTACCTACAGCGCTAGTATTACAGGTTTTTACAAACCCGGCTTTAAAAGGCAAGAAGTGAGCGTAGAGCAAAATTGAATTCCTTACCGCACTTCAATACCAGTGCTGCTTAAGTCAGCGGTGAGCTGGTTGTACGTGCTCGTGCACAATTTCCCCATGGACATCAATGGGGAGAGCCGGCTGAGAAAAATTCTAACACCTGCAAAAAAGCAGCGAAACGCAGCCCCATTGATTCCTATGGGGAAACACATTTTATGTTTACACCTAACACCCTAACATGAACCCCAAGTCTAAACACCCCTAATCTTACACTTATTAACCCCTAATCTGCCTCCCCCGACATCGCTGACACCTACATTATTCTTATTATACCCCTAATCTGCCGCTCCGGACATCGCCGCCACCTACATTATATGTATTAACCCCTAATCTGCTGCCCCCAACATCGCGCCACCTAAATTATATTTATTAACCCCTAATCTGCCGCCCCCAATGTCGCTGCAACCTACCTACACTTATTAACCCCTAATCTGCTGCCCCCAACGTCGCCACCACTATATTAAATGTATTAACTCCTAAATATAAGCCTAACCTTAACACTTCCTAACTTAAATATAATTTAAATAAATCTAAATAAAATTACTAAGATTAACTAAATTATTCCTATTTAAAACTAAATACTTACCTATAAAATAAACCCTAAGATAGCTACAATATAACTAATAGTTACATTCTATCTAACTTACGGTTTATTTTTATTTTACAGGTAAGTTTGTATTTATTTTAACTAGGTAGAATAGTTACTAAATAGTTATTAACTATTTACTAACTACCTAGCTAAAATAAATACACATTTACCTGTAAAATAAAACCTAACCTAAGTTACAATAACACCTAACACTACACTATAATTAAATAAATTCCCTACATTAAATACAATTAAATAAATTAAATTAAATTAGCTAAATCACAACAAAAAAACACTAAATTACAGAAAATAAAATACAAATTACAAGATATTTAAACTAATTACACCTAATCTAATAGCCCTATCAAAAAAAGCCCCCCCAAAATAAAAAAACCCTAGCCTAAACTAAACTACCAATAGCCCTTAAAAGGGCCTTTTGCTGGGCATTGCCCCAAAGAAATCAGCTCTTTTACCTGTAAAAAAAATTACAAACAACCCCCCCAACAGTAAAACCCACCACCCACACAACCAACCCCCCAAATAAAAGCCTAACTACAAAAACCTAAGCTCCTCATTGCCCTGAAAAGGGCATTTGGATGGGCATTGCCCTTAAAAGGTAATTTAGCTCTATTGCAGGCCCAAAGCCCTAACCTAAAAAATAAACCCACCCAATACACCCTTAAATAAAGCCTAACACTAACCCCCGAATATTCACTCACCGGGAGAAGTTTTTCATCCAAGCGGCAAGATGTCCTCAATGAAGCCGGCAGAAGTGGTCCTCTAGATGGGCAGAAGTGGTCCTCCAGATGGGCAGAAGTCTTCATCCAGACGGCATCTTCTATCTTCATCCTTCCGGCGCGGAGCGGTTCCATCTTCAAGACATCCGACGCGGAGCATCCTCTTCTTCCGACGGACTAACAATGAATGAAGGTACCTTTTAAATGACGTCATCCAAGATGGCGTCCCTTAGATTCCGATTGGCTGATAGAATTCTATCAGCCAATCAGAATTAAGGTAGAAAAAATCCTATTGGCTGATTGGATCAGCCAATAGGATTGAACTTCAATCCTATTGGCTGATCCAATCAGCCAATAGGATTGAGCTTGCATTCTATTGGCTGTTCCAATCATAGGAATAATTTATTTAATGATAGTAATATTTATTTAGATTTATTTAAATTATATTTTGTTAGGGGGTGTTAGGGTTAGGGTTAGATTTAGATTTAAGATTTAATACATTTAATATCATGGTGGTGACACTGGGGATGGCAGATTAGGGGTTAATAAATGTAGGTCAGTGGCGGCGATGTTGGGGGCAGCAGATTAGGGGTTAATAAATATAATGTAGGTTGCGGCGATGTCCGGAGCGGAAGATTAGGGGTTAATAAGTATAATGTAGGTGGTGGCGATGTTAGGGGCGGCAGATTAGGGGTTATATTTAACTGGTGTTTGCGAGGCGGCAGTGCGGTGGTTTAGGGGTTAATATGTTTATTATAGTGGCGGCGATGTCCGGAGCAGCAGATTAGGGGTTAAAAAATTTATTATAGTGTTTGCGATGCAGGAGGGCCTCGGTTTAGGGGTTAATAGATAGTTTATTGGTGCTAGTGTACTTTTTAGCACTTTAGTTATGAGTTTTATGCTACAGCGTTGTAGTGTAAAACTCATAACTACTGACTTTAAAATGCGTTATGGACCTTGGAGGTAGAGGGTGTACCGCTCACTTTTTGGCCTCCCAGGACAGACTCGTAATACCGGTGCTATGGAAGTCCCATAGAAAAAAAGGGTTTACGAAGTTTACGTAAGTCGGTTTGCGGTAAGGCCATAAAAGTGTGCGGGGCCCCTAAATCTGCAAGACTCGTAATAGCAATGGTAGTGAAAAAGCAGCGTTAGGACCTGTTAACGCTGCTTTTTTACCTTACCGCAAAACTCGTAATCTAGCCGATAATTTTTTCACACCTGCCTAAAACTTTTGCACACTTGTGTATTTATATATGTATATATATATATATATATATATATATATATATATATATATATATGTGTGTATATATATATTGGAGGGGAGGAGCAAACCATACACGAACAAGAGCTGGAGTGAGATAATAAGGACCAGTATAGTGTGGTATAGTCAGCAGAAATTGTATTTGTCACTGGTTTCGATATAGAGGATAAGGCTTTGTATTGTGTTTTACGGTTGCGATGTAACAAAAAGACAAAATTAATGTCCTTTGATTACATGACCCTTTGTAGATCCTCTGTTGCACAAGTGTTGGGAGCTGGGGATAACTTCCTTCGGTCTGAAAAATTGTCCAGTGCTGAGCGTTCTCGCTGGATCAGAAGTGACGTCACTCGTAGACGTATTTACTTAAGCATTTCATGAAAGGACTTCACTTCATCAGAGGGCTGTGAGTCTACTGGCAGTGTGACCCCAGCTGTTATTTATTGCTACACTAGTGCTAAATTGATACTTTAGAGCAAATTACTAATTGACTATCTTGCCAGCAGATTAAGCATGTTTATTGTGAAATGAAGTAAGTTGTACATTCTATAAAATAAAATGAACTATCATATTAAAATCTGTATAGTTTTCTTCCTGTTTGTTTTCCATATGTTTTTTTATATTTTATTTTAGATGATTTCTCTTACTCATAGATCATAAGATATTTGATCCTTGCAGTTCATGGGGTGCGAAAAACACACATATTATTATTCTATTTATTTATATATATTTACACACAGGTAGTTCTCATTTTGTGCCGTTTTTTATTAAAGGATTTGCGGACTTAAAACCAGTGAGTGCTTGATAAGTGGTATTTATGGATGAAAAATAAGAGCACACTGGCGATATACTGTATATATATTATTTATAAAATATTTTACCAGGAAAGATACATTGAGATTTCCATAATTGTGGTGCACTGTAGGAAAAGGAGGATCGAGCTGCTTTCTTTTTGTATTGAGGCAAGCTAAATAAAGTGCTGGTACTGGATCAGAGGTTATAGGAGATAGGAATAACCGGTGAGAGCATTCTGCTCAGGTAGGGTGGGAGCTTCCCAGAAAAGCTCTTAAACACAAGGCAGGAAAGATAGAGGGTGCGTCTGGATTCCAGCGACAGCCAGTTTAGTTCTTTTAGCATGTCACAATGGTGGGTCCTGTAATTACATTGTAGCACAAAGTGGCAGAATGAGTTATACAATGTATTTAGTTTATTAAGCTGAGTTTGCGGTGCAGGTGCATATACTACATCCCCATAATCCATGATTGGCATCAGCATTTGCTGTACAATCTTTTCCTTTACTGTAGGGCTGGGGCAGGATTTGTTTCTGTACAGGGCACCTATTTTTGGAAAAAGTTAAGATGCCAGTTTTTCTATATGGAGGCCAAAAGATAGATTGGGGTCTAACAACATATCCAAGTATTTAAAAGAGTGGACTGTGGTCAGTGTGCAATTTGATTTTGTTTTGATGCATAGATGGAAATTTTGTAGTTTGTGTAGTTTAGGTCCCGTTCCAAAGATCATTGTGACAGTTTTGTCAGTGTTTAAGAAGAGTTTGTTTTTTGAGATCCACTTTTCTACCTCTGTGAGCTGGTCTTGGAGCAAAGCTTCAAGCTGCGGCAGATCTGAATTGTTTGCATAGATTACCGTGTCATCTGCATACATGTGTACAGTTGAGGATTTGCAGACATTAGGCAGATCATTTATAAATAATGTGAATAGTAGGGGGCCAAGAATGCAACCTTGGGGAACACCACACGTGACTGGGAGAGGGAGGGAGTCGCTGTCAGAAATGGAGACATATTGTGATTGATCCTATACATATGATCGAAACCAGGTTAGCGAATGATCACTAATACCTACATTTTTTAATTTGAGCAGTAGTATGTCGTGGTCTACTGTGTCAAAGGCTTTTGCAAAATCAAGGAAAATAGTTCCAGTTAGATCTCCTTGCTCCATTCCAGTTTGAATGTCGTTGCAAACTTTTAGGAGGGCAGTTGTAGTGAAGTGATTCAGGTGAAAACCTGATTGGTCAGGGTTCAGATAGTTAGAAAGTTGGTAATATTCACATAATTGCGTATGGACGCATTTTTCTAAGATTTTTGACAATACTGGGAGCAATGATATTGGGCGATAGTTAAAAACCAAGGTTATCTCCCCACTTTTATGGATAGGCACTACTCTTGCAGTCTTCCAAAGTTTGGGTATGTATCCAAACACCAAGGATTATATATTTATATATATATATATATATATATATATATATATATATATATATATATACATATATATATATATATATATATATATATATACATATATATATATATATATATATATATATATATATATATATATATATATACAAATTAACTCCAGTTAGACACTCTCCGGTCATTAAATCTGTTTAA
This sequence comes from Bombina bombina, assembly GCF_027579735.1. Taxonomy (NCBI): domain Eukaryota; kingdom Metazoa; phylum Chordata; class Amphibia; order Anura; family Bombinatoridae; genus Bombina; species Bombina bombina. The sequence goes on along the minus strand of NC_069499.1, from coordinate 1,086,795,542 downwards.
TGTACTACATTAAGCAGATTTAAAGACCGGAGAGTGCCTGACTAGAGTTAATTTGTGTATACTTTTTTTGGAGTGCACCCTGGCAGTTGACATGTTTTTTGGGTTATTGGGAGTGCTGTATCCATTGGAGGACTGTATATATATATATATATATATATATATATATATATATATATATATATATTATCAAGAGACAGACAGTGCCTGTCTCGTGATAATGTGATCATTATTTAGGAAGTTGTTCCATAGGCTTCTTAGATGAAAATAATAGATTTGAAGAAGTCTTGGCCATCTGCATTTATAGTACAGCACTGAAATACTGTGTAGAGCACATGTAAGTAGTTTGCTATTTGTTTGATTTTTTTAAAGGGCCAGTACAGTGAACAGTGAAATTGCTATCATGCATATAAAAGAGCAGCAACATATTATAAAAAAAAAATATTTTTCCATGCTGTCCTTTTTTATATTGAAGCTATCAGGAAGTGTGGGTCAGTGTGCGTCTTTTTTTTTAAAAAAAAAGAAAAAAAAAAAATATATATATTTTAAGCATAAAACATAGGAATTTCAAGTATTTCTATTAAAAACACATTACACTTTAAAAAAGAAAAACATTATATTGCATGTTTCAAGGTATTTGATTGGGAAGGGCTCGGGAACTTCCGGAGGGGGAGGAGTCATGCAACTTACCTGCATGCCGGTGCTGTGAGAGGATGCCGTCCCATCAGCTCCCCGCTCTCTGCCACTTACCTTGGAAGCCTGCCGAGGGATTGAGTGTGGCGCTCAGCTGGGCAACGTCCCGCACGAGAGATTGAAGTTACAAGACAAAGTTGGGATTGCAGCTGTTCGTCAGCTGCCTTTTTGTTATTTGTTCCTGGGTATTAAAAGAAAAGATTACTCCTATAAGTTTTACCGGTCAAGGGCTAGCCGTGCTGTAATGGAGTAAGCCGCGAGGACTGTAAGACCCTGACAGATGTAAATCTTGTGCGGCCAGTTCGCTATCCTACCTGGCGTATGCAAGTATCCCGAAAGGGAGTCACCTGCAACAGAGTCTGGGAGTCAGAGTCGGACCTTCTGCCTTGTATTCAATTGCTCCCTGGTGAGCAGTGAAACTGACCCGGCTCCTCTTTGGTCACAGAAAGCCGCTACAGAGGCATATCGTTGAGGAGACATCCCTGTTGCTCTGAGTCGGAATATACAGAGGGAGCTGCACGCCTCAAGTTCTGGTGCCGGTGCTGGCCATATCCGCAGACGCTCCCTGGTGAGCGGTGGAAGCGAGGCAAATTCTACCCTACACACTAAGAAGCCCTGAGGCTCCGGCAAGGCAGTAGAAACAGACGCCTGATAGGAGTTGGAGACTTGTGATCTGCCCTAACCTTAAGGTACTTGGTCTCAATAAGATCTGTTTTTGTGAAAACCAGCAGTGGCAGCGCAGGTTGCAACGGACAGGTGGCTCCAATATGGCTGATTTCATAGCACTAAGAAGGGGTTGAAATACAGCAAGGAGCGGCTCAGTTCACTATTGGGAGACTGTTTGTGGAAAATTAATCTTCAGCGCTGCCGTTTTGCCCCATAATATCGGCTCTTAGAGCTACAGTGTTTGTGCTGAAGGCAGCTGCGATCTCTCCACTTCCCCATACAGGACTAATAAATTATTTTGCTGCATCTTATAGTATTGCTACGATCAGCTGTGGTTTACAACAAGGTTACCCGCCTGATGGGGTTCTGTGTTCCATTGACTTTGTATCAGCTTCTCTAGGGGGAAAAAAAAATTATTATTTTTTGTAGCAAATTCTATATGCTTGCTCTTAACTCAGCTTTAATGGTAACGAGTCACACGGTTAGCAAGGAGAAACTAGAGAAGCGAGGGAGGACAAAGAAGAACCCTTCTCAGTTAAAAATCCTAGTAAATGTTTTTCTTTTTTATTGTTAAAACTGGTGTTGCTGTATTAGGCGAATCAGATAATATACAGCAGTGTATATTTATACAATTGCATAAAGGATTATTATTCTCCTTAATTTAGTTAATGTGACTGTCATTATTGTTTTCTCAGGCTGTATTTCCCCCAGATTATTTTTTTATGGTCAGTTATGTCTCTAGATTAAAATCTACTATAGGGATTTGTTTATATCTTACAGCTAGAATCTAATTACCCCTCTGTTGTATTAATCATAAATTTTGACTTTGATATATGCATATGAAAAAGTGGCTTAATACTAGAACTATTTTGAATTTTTTTTTTATATATATGATACCCGATCTGCAGAAGGTTTATTGGTTAAAAATTCAGCTGCAGGGGGAATTATTTTTTTACAGTCCTGAACACCTCTTCTAGGATTAACTATCTCTTGTGATATAGCTCTGTCTGATAAGAGCAGATTTACCCTTTCTTAGTTGAAGTACATGGATTGAATTAATCTAGGGTGTGACAATAAACAATAGTGATCTCTTTTCTTATGCCTCAGTGGCACTCGGTGAATTTTTCACGCACCTTTTTTTTCTATTCCCTGGCAGGGCCTTGCTGCTCTCTTAACAAGTATATATTTAAAAGCACCGATACAAACATTGGACTGTTGGGATATTTCTCTATTTCCTTCGGCTTAATTCACGTGATCTAAGGTTTACACTAGAGCACTTCACTTGTCTTTCTTTCCTTGCTTTTTTTTTTTTTTCTCTCACGCTTTTCACCATTTTTACGTCAGGAAGACGTATCGTAATTGAACTATACTTTTTTATTCACTAGGTGGGGTTGTGTTGGTTAGTTTTTCACTGCACCCTCAGCTTTTTGACGGCTTGTTTGTATTTTTTTTTCCCTCTCACGCACGTGTGGTTTACTTGTATTACTATCACTAATTTATGGATAAATTCCTATCACAGGGGAAATCTTCTGCTCCCAGAATGCTGAGTAAAATTAAAGATAAAAGAGCTAAGGCTCTGGAATCTAGTATTGACAACACGATAGATCCACTGCCCAATCCTGCCGACACTCATGCCTTGATCACTCAACTCTCTGATTTATTTTCACCTCAATTTGATGTGATTAAAAAAGAGTTGGGCGCAATTTCGTCTGAGATTACCACACTGTCGGCAGAAGTAAGACAATTCTCCAATAGAATGCTAGAAGCAGAGAGTAGAATCTCTGATCTGGAGGATCAGGTTAACACCCAAGATAGCATAATTACCCAGCAGGATGTTAAAATTAATAAGTTGCAAGGGAAGTTGGATGAATTTGAGGATAGGGCGAGAAGAAATAATATTAGAATTGTGGGTCTCCCAGAATCTGTTGAGTTTGAGGACTTATTGCAGTTTGCTTCGACGATATTACCTCAGAGACTGGGAGTCCCACAATCTAGGTTACCCATCCCGATTGAAAGAGCCCATAGAATCGGTCCCAAAAAAACTACAGAGTCAGCTCAAGGAAGGAGTAGAATGTCTTTATGCAAGGTATTGAACTTCCAGGATAAAATAGAAATAATGAGACTGTTTAAAAAATTGAAGGACCCTCTAATTTTTGGTAATAGTAGAGTCCTATTATTTCAGGATTTTTCAATTGAAACCTCGCAGAGAAGGCGGACGATGGCCCCCCTCTGTACTCAAATTTTTAATAAAGGTATCCAGGCATGAATGATCTATCCTGCTAAAATAATTGTTGAGTACGGAGGATCCCGTCTGACCTTCTCGGAGGCGGGGGAAATAAAATAATTCCTTAAGGATAAATGAGACCGATAGCAGTCACCTTTTATTTGGCTAAAACTCTGTACAGGTTACAGTTCCTTTTTTATTAGTATTTTTTTTTCAGACTCTGCAGGTGTTTATTGAAGTGGTATTCTGATATTGATAAAATTGAAGCTTGGAATGTTATAAGTAAAAAAGTCTATGTTATACCCTATAAAGGCAAGGATGCCCGTCTGCTTTTCAGTTTATCTGTTTTTAAATATTTTTTTTTTCTCTTCTTCTTCTCCCCTTCTCCTCCCCCGTATAGATTCTTAGTAATAAATAACCTATAGTAATCATGGATCTTAAGATAACCTCATGGAATGTGGGAAGAATCTCCTCTCCCCTTAAACGTAAACTCATTATTAAACTTCTAGCAAAGAAGAAGCCAGACATTGCTCTTCTTCCGGAAACCCATCTGAATGAACAGGAAGCTAAGAAGCTCAGGATTAAGTGGGTTGGAGAGGTGATAACTTCCACAGCCAAGGGAAGGAAATGTGGGGTTGCGATCCTAATCAACGAGACCCTTGATTATAAGATTATGCAGGCCGAGATAGACCCAGAAGCTAGATTTATCATTTTACACATCTACATAAATAATATAAAATTTATTTTTTGCAATTTATATGGCCCTAACAAATTTAATTTAGAGTTTTGGGACAAAATTAAAATTAAGTTGCTCCCATTTGCTAATGAGAATTTAATAATTGCTGGAGACTTTAATATGACCCTATATCCTGATTTGGACAGGTCTTCCTCTAAAAACCTAGCAGAGAATAAGAGAAGTTCAAAATATTTTCGGAAATTTTGCCAGAAGCTACAGGTACATGATGTGTGGCGTGGGTTGAACCCGGATATACAAAATTTTACTTGTGAATCGAAAGCGCACAGAACGTTTTCACAAATAGATTTGTTTCTGATCTCAGTCCCTCTGTTAAGGGGCAAATTGGAAGCTGAAATTGGAGAGATTTTGATCTCTGATCATGCTATAATATCAATTTCGCTGATTTCACTAGATAGCACTGGCTGTAAGACCCTTAGATTTTTTTATCCCAAATTTTTATCTAACAACCCTAGATTTTTGTCTTGGCTAAAAGAAAAATGGAATGAATATTCCAGGTTCAACTCGACATACCTTCATAAAATTCAAACCTTCTGGGAAACCGGCAAAGCGGTATTACGGGGTGAAATAAAGGGATTTCTCTCTGCTAGGAATAAGAAAATCGGTGCCAGAGATGTCCAATTAACCAATCAGGTAAGAAACGCCTTCAGGCATTATTGTAGCTCACGCTCCAGGGCTAACTGGAATGCATATGTTAGTGCTAAGAAAGAGAGAGATACCGTGCTGTTACGTAAACACCAGGAAGAAGAGCTAAAAACTAATTTACGATTTAAGGGTATCTATGGCAATTCAGTTAAAAGCCTTGCGAGATGGGTCAAAGCCAAGAAAAATAAAAATTTTATTCCGGTGATACGGTATCTAGATAGATCTACCTCTGATACGGAAGAAATCGCAGGAATCTTCTTGATTTTTATAAACGATTATATGCGGAAGGAGACTTTAATCAAGACAATGAAATAAATTTCTGGTCTTCGATTTCGGTACCCAAAATTCAAGTAGAAGATTTGGATATGTTGAATGCTCCCATTTCAGCTGAGGAAATCAGTAGTGCGATTTCTCGGGCCAAAATGAATAAAGCAGCTGGTCCAGATGGACTACCTATAGAATTCTATAAAAGTTTATCCGATCTGCTTATTCCCATATTAGAAAAGCTTTATAATAGCTAATTTATATCGTGGAACTCTCCCTCTACTGTATTCTCGGCTGCCAATATATCCCTGATTCTAAAAAGAGGTAAAAACCCAGAGGATCCGGCCTCATATAGGCCTATCTCAGTTCTCAATGCTGATTATAAAATTCTTGCGTCCATTTTATCACATAGATTGGTTTTAGGTATGGAGAATCTTATACATATGGTCCAGGTGGGCTTCATGCCATCCCGGTGATCCTCGAAGAATATAAGGAAACTAACAACTTTAGTCGATTTTATTTGGAACTCAGAACAGTGTAGGGAGAGGATGGATTTAAAGAACACAGCGGTTCTCACTTTAGATGCAGTCAAAGCCTTTGACTGCATCTCGTGGAAACATATGTTCTTATCTCTCTTTAAATTTGGCTTTACCGGTAATTTTCTTAATTTTGTTCAGATGATATATCAAAAGCAGATCTCATATTTACTAGTCAATGGTATGACCTCTCCTGAGATTGTTCTGCAAAGAGGAACAAGGCAGGGTTGCCCGCTTTCGCCCTTGCTGTTTAATATTGTGTTGGAACTCCTGGCCATTAAACTTCGTGAAGTCCTCCCCGGGATCCCTTTAGGAGGCCAGAATTTGAAAATACTTCTCTATGCGGATGACATCTTACTCTTTCTTAATAAGCCGGAGGATTCTAGTGATTAATGTAATAAATCAATTTAGTACATTTGCAGGATACAAGATCAACATGGAGAAGAGTGAACTGATGTGGCTGGGGGCACAGTGTAACAAACAACCTGATACGATCTTCCATAAGGTAGATGCTGTTCGTTATCTTGGTTTAGAGATTAATAGGAATCCGAAACTATGGTACCAGACCAACTTTGGCTTGCTTTTTCAGAAAATCCAAGAGGATCTTAAGAATTGGGCAGCATTTCCTTTATCACTGACAGCGTCAGTTACACTGATCAAAACAATAATTTTTCCAAAAATTCTTTACTATCTCCAAAATTTACCTCTCTTGATTTTAAATAAGGACCTGAAGAAACTGGCATCCTGGTTTTCTAGGTTTTTATGGAAATTTAAAAAGCCTCGTCTGTCTCTTAACAGGCTTGCACAAAAATATACTAGTGCAGGATTGGCGTTGCCCAATATCAGGCTATATAATTATGCTACACTGGGAAAGATCGCCTTCGATTGGATCTCCAGGGCTGAGTTAGTTACTACCTTTGTTCTTGAATCTTATTTTGTTGAACCCTGGTCCTTGAAAGCCCTTATCCACTGTGCTCCTCAGTCACTCCCGCTGGAGGTTTCTTCGCTGATCTCATTCAGAAATGTAATTACAGCATGGTTTAGACTATGTAAATTGCTTGGAATTGACTCATCCTTTTCCGAATTCCTACCTATTAGGGGGAATCCTCAATTCCTTCCCGGCGTGGACCAGAAATTTTTCCATGAGTGGCAGGTTAAGGGGCTAGAATATGCTCATCAATTAGTTGATGTGGACTTACAGATGCTTCCATGGGAAACAATTAGGGAGCAGTTCTCTCTCTCCAGGCTGCATCGGTTTGCTTACTTCCAGGTCCGACACTTTGTAAACGCTCAGAAATGGCAGGCAGGCCGAAGAAGTGATTGGTCTGAGATCATGACTTGTATTAGAAAATGTATCCTTGGGGATGCATCAATCTCACTTATCTATGACATTATGCTGACTAAGCAAGGTATGCTGGAGGAAGATAAACTGATCAATTTTTGGCTTCCACATATCAGCCCTTTAGATTTTGAGAAGTTAAGTAACAGTCTTGTAAGAATAGCTAAACTCCCGTTGCCTACTAGCTGGAAAGAATCACATTTAAAACTATTAAATAACGCCTATCTTTCACCGACCTCTCTGGCCAAATATTTCCCTAATAAAAATTTTCAATGTGAACACTGCGCGTACATCCGGGCGGATCTGTGCCACATGTTATGGACTTGTCCCAAGATATCTCAACTATGGATGAAGATTCAATTCTGGTATAATAGGGTCTTCTCTGGTGCTATCATCTTCACGTTTGAAGATATAGTGTTGCTCCTTCCGGAAAGAAGAGGAGGGGAAAGGAGGCGTAACCTGAACACAATTATACTTACAGTTAGGTACAATATTTTTAAAAAATGGATAATGAAGAGCCCTCCTAGTCTTACACAAGTCTTAAGGGACATTCAAGCCCAGATTATTTTTGAATCCTTCCATTTACAGTCTGCATCTGAGAGAAAAATTAAAGAGTTTCTGGTGGGTTGGGCGCCGGTCATTAAGACATATTCTAGTGGCGTTCAGAGACAGATATTGAGACTCTTCTTGGCATCAATAAGTTTCGCAGAACTGGTTCTAGATGGGGTATTTCCAGACTGTTGGATTAGAAGTAGGATTGCGGTAGAATAATTTTGACCAAGACTTGACACTATAGATTCGGGTTAGTTCTCTTGGGTCCTTGGTGGAGGAGAGGGGGATTAGATTTATCCTCTTCTTTTGATGTTCTTCCCTTTTCTTTTTTTGTTTTTGTTTGTTTGTTTGTTTGTCGGTTAGTTTGTTAGTTGTTTGTTGGTTTGTTTGTTTTGTTTTGTTTTCTGTTGTTCTTTTTATTTCTATTTTATGCATATAGGGTGGAAAATTAGCCATTTTTCTTTTTTTTGTAGTCCTTACTGGAGATGGATGCAATAATAATCTAAAACTATACAAATATGTCAGATGTTAAACAACACAATGTACAGGGTGACTAGAATAGAGTACAATACTCCCCTCTTAAATGACCGCTGCTCTCTAACAGTCTCTCCCAACCGGACTGTGAGTAGAAAGTGAATCGGATATATAGAGGCGCTGATCTTGAATCTCGTGTATATGGACGTACACACTGAAGAAAGAAAAACTTGGCTTGTGATTTGCAGAAGTTAACAACAAATTAATGTGCAGTATACTCACTCCGAAAAATTCAGAGTTCAGCTTCTTCTAAAGGTTTTTCTGTCTCAACTTTCCCAATTTCCACACTGTATTTGTGTCTGTGGATAATGAAAATTGCACTGCAGGTAATTGAATCTTTTGCTTGATAAAAAGTGCAATATACTCACTCCGATAAATTTCGGAATCCGGCTCCTCAGAACGTATTGTATAGTTTGAAATTACTTCCAAAAAGGCAGCAAAAATACTTGTTGTGGTAAAAAACAAATATTTATTAAAACATAATAAAATGCTCTTATTTATCTTGGCTCTACGCGTTTCAACGACAGTGTCGTCTTTTTCAAGAGCAGTAAAAACAATTGGAAGTGCTGCCTTTGGAGTGTTTACAGGTGTATTTATACAGGTAATCATTGTTCCTGTTCCGGTGGTAAACACCGGAATAGGACTCACAAATAAAACATTTTAATTTTGTATTTATTCCAATCCGATTGTGTTTTGAGAATGATATTTATTTATTTTGTATTTAAGCTTTTGGCGCTTAAATTCTCAATAATTTATCAAATCGGATTGGTATAAATGAAAAAAAGCTTTTTGGCCAATCAGAGGGGAGAAAAATAAAGTTCCCTTTCAAGTCCTGGTTTTAAGCAGTTTCTTTTCAGGTCCGCCAGATGATGCGTGGTCATATGTTCTCATCAATCAGATAGAGAGCGTTGTTTCCAATGCTTCGTATGTAAAGGCCTGGCTCCGGTTTGTCCAATAAGTTCCGTGTCACATGTCTCGGATTGACCAATCTCTCTGTGAGCGACATTTTACTATGTTCCATTGATAGCCAGTGTTTTGGATTCTCTAGGGAGTATGTAATGAAAAGTGCAAGTCACTTTGAATCATATATATTACAGACATAGACAACTTCGTGATAATATTTCACAAAAATCTTGGGTTACAACCTTTTCAATTTCTTTTGAATATTAATTAGTGCAACATGCACTCGAATATCGATGTTGCCATCAAATGTATAAACTTTGCCATCAAATATAAATTTTAAATATAAATTTCGCCATCAAGTATAAATTTTGCCATCAAATATAAATTTTGCCATCAAATATAAATTTATCTTCACATATAATTTCTGAACAGAATCACAGTAATATTGTATATGTAATTGGGATAAATATTAGACTATTTGAAATATACTGAAACCTAAACAGAATAAAATGATATATTAAATATATTAAATATAAAATAAAATAAAATGAAAATAAAATAATCTTAAATTATATGAATGCTGCCACTCTAATATCTTTATTTAAACCATAATGTCCATATGTTTTTAATGTGTGTATCCACCATAATTCTCTTCTATTGAGTTCTTTTTCTATCTCTCCCCCTCTCCAGTGTAATGAAACCTTCTCTATACCTATCCATGATAGATGTTTTTTATCGTATAGAGGACAATTATTATAGTGTAAAGGGACACCATGATCTTCTTTTTCTTTTTCAATTTTATTAAGGTGTTCTAATATACGAGTTTTAGCAAATCTTGAAGTTTGTCCTAAATATTGAATCTGACAATTACACTGAAGTAAATATATTATATTTTTGGTTTTGCAAGTGATGAAATCTTTTATTGTGTATGATTTATTTGTTACTGAAGAAGTGAATGTCTTATGTGTCTTTTTAGTATAATTGCATGCTTTACAATGTCCACATGTATAAAATCCTGTTAAATTGGCAATTTGGATAGGTTTAGGTGGCTTCATCCCCTTGATAAGGGAAGGTGCCAATTTTTGTTTAAAGTTTGTTCCCTTCCTGAAAGTTATCAAAGGTTTATTTGGAATGATATTATTTAAGTATTCATCATTTTTTAGAACATTCCAATGTTGATTTATAATATGTTTGATCTGTTTATGTCCACTATTGTATGTGGTAATGAATCTTGGAAAATTTGGATTATTGGTACTTTTTTTGTCAGTGTTCAGTATTAAAGAATCTCGATTCCTGTTTCCCACTTCAACTCTATCTTGTTCTAATGTGTTGCTGTCATAGCCTTTTTGCTCAAATCTTTCTTTAATTATCTTAGATTGGGTATTGAAATCATCTGTGGTATCACAATTTCTTCGTATACGGAGAAATTGTCCTTTAGGGATTGCTTTTAGCCAGGTTGGATGGTGTTCACTGTCTCTCCTTATATAAGTGTTCATGTCACAGCTTTTGAAAAAGGTCCTAGTGTGTATATTTCCTGCTTCAACAAAAATTGTTAAGTCTAGAAAATTAATGTGAGTTTTATTGAATTCAGGTGTTAGTATTATACCCATATTATTTTCATTCAGATAAGAGACAAAGTTATTTGATGCAGTCTCGTCCTTGTTCCAAATACATAGAACATCATCTATGTAGCGCCGCCAGGACACCAGGCCCACCCCAGCCACGCCACATGACCATACATAAGTGTGTTCAAAGTGGTCCATGTAAATATTGGCGTAGCTTGGGGCGAATCTGGTGCCCATGGCGGTGCCACATATCTGAAGATACTGTTTATTATCGAACCAAAAGAAATTATGTTTCAAAATGAACTCTATTGATATTAAAATAAATTCTAGTAATTCTGTAGATAAATTTTCATCTTGTTCAAGTTTCCATTTTATGGCTGCTATACCTTTTTTGTGATCAATGATGGAGTATAAAGATGTTACATCCATTGTTAGCCATGAATATTCTGATTCCCATTTCGTGTCTTTGAGTATATTTAATACCTGTTTAGTGTCTTTAAGGTATGATCTTGCTGTTTGAGCATAGGGCTGTAACAGATGATCTATAAAAGCAGATAAATTACATGTAAGGGAATCTATCCCACTGATTATGGGCCTCCCTGGAGGTCTAAGTGGATCCTTGTGTAATTTGGGGATGAAATAAAAAATAGGTGTCTTGGATTCTACTTTATTTAAAAACATAAATTCATCTTGAGAAATAATATTTCTAGCTAAAGCTTGTGATAGGATCTCATTTAATTCTGAAGTGAATGTTCTTTTTGGGTTATTTTTCAAAATTTGATAAGTTTTTGTGTCTGATAAGATTCTATTTGCTTCCTCCATATAGTAGCTGCGGTCCATTATTACTATACTTCCCCCCTTATCCGCTTCCTTGATGATAATGTCTTCCCTTTTATTTAAATTTTTGTAAATCTCATTTTCTTGTTTGTTTAAATTGAAATACTTAGGTTTTGCCTCAATTTTTTCTATGTCTTTTAGGATTAGTTTGCCAAATACTTCTATGTTTGGGCCCTTACAGTGGCTGGGATAGAAAGTGGAGGGGTTTTTAAAGTAAGTTCTTGGTTCCCTATTTGCTTGAGAATTTTCTTGGATTTTACTTAGTGTATCTTTCCTGGCAAAAAATCTTTTAACTGTCAAATTTCTGATAAATTTCTGTGCATCAATGAATAATTGAAATGTATTAACACTCTGGGTGGGTATAAATTTTAAGCCTTTAGATAGAATGTTTTTTTCTTGTTCAGTTATCGTTTGTGATGAAATGTTATGAATGCCTAGTCTCTCTGGCTCCTTCTTCTGTGTTTTACCCCTTCTACCTCTTGTTCCTCTGAAAGATCTGGTGTCCTGTCTCTTTTCCTTTGATTTGTTCTGTCTGTGCGAAGTGGAGAATATCTGTTGGGGTGTATCCAGCCTTGATTGGTCGGTGTGTGGTTTGTTCCTATTTTGTGTCTCTCTTTGTATGTGTTCTGTTGAAAAGGGTGATGTGAGTCTTGTTCATGTCTTGCTTTATTTGTAACTTGTTGATCTTCTCTTTTGTCTCTTTTGTCTTTTGGTGAATGTGAATTTTTATAGTGATTAGAGTGATTGGAGTAATGATTATATTCTATTCTATGTTGGTTCGATCCCCTATATTCATTGTGGTTATATTGATTTTCATTTCTTTGGTGAAAAATTTCCCTATTTTGTTGGTGTCTATTGTGCTCATAAGTGTTATTATATCTTATATCGTGATCTCTATAGTTGTTAAATTGATTCCTGTTATTAGAGTAGTTATTATTCGAATGATCCCTATTAGATCTCGAATAATTATCTTTTAAATTGTATTGATTTCTATGTGAACTGTGTGTTGTATTATAATTATAATTATAATTATTTCGTGATGCAATTCTGCCTCTAAAATGGTCTTTTTGTGAATTATCCCTTTTATTCTGTGAATTTACTTGAGGTTGTGTATATGGAGTGCCATTTTTAAAATCTTCACTATCTCTGAGGTATTTATTATATTTAGAGTCTCCAATTTGTTCATCTAGCTCTTTGGCTTGTGTTTTAATTTGCTCAAATTTGTCATTACATGTTTTGCTTGAAAGAAATGGTATAAGTTCAGTTTCTAAGGAGAAAATTTATTTTTCAATATTTTTTAGAACTATGTCTTGATGTTCATATAATAAACTTACTAGATTAGTTGAACATTTGTGGAGAGCTGCATTCCACTTTGTCATGAATTCTTTGTCATCTGTGCCAAAAGCCGGCACCTTAGTTACCCTTAGACCCCTAGGAACTATTTCTTCGTTTAAATATCTACTTAAAAAAGTTATTTCCCACCATTTTTTGGTCTCTTTAGTATATAATTTCTTAAGTTTGTTTATTATAAATTCCCAATTACTTTTATCTTCATCTAAATGTTTAAATGTATTGTCGTATTTGTTTTGTCTTGCAGCTCTCCAATCGGAGAGGGTATTCTTAGTCATATTAGGAGAAAAATGCAATAATAATCTAAAACTATACAAATATGTCAGATGTTAAACAACACAATGTACAGGGTGACTAGAATAGAGTACAATACTCCCCTCTTAAATGACCGCTGCTCTCTAACAGTCTCTCCCAACCGGACTGTGAGTAGAAAGTGAATCGGATATATAGAGGCGCTGATCTTGAATCTCGTGTATATGGACGTACACACTGAAGAAAGAAAAACTTGGCTTGTGATTTGCAGAAGTTAACAACAAATTAATGTGCAGTATACTCACTCCGAAAAATTCAGAGTTCAGCTTCTTCGAAAGGTTTTTCTGTCTCAACTTTCCCAATTTCCACACTGTATTTGTGTCTGTGGATAATGAAAATTGCACTGCAGGTAATTGAATCTTTTGCTTGATAAAAAGTGCAATATACTCACTCCGATAAATTTCGGAATCCGGCTCCTCAGAACGTATTGTATAGTTTGAAATTACTTCCAAAAAGGCAGCAAAAATACTTGTTGTGGTAAAAAACAAATATTTATTAAAACATAATAAAATTCTCTTATTTATCTTGGCTCTACGCGTTTCAACGACAGTGTCGTCTTTTTCAAGAGCAGTAAAAACAATTGGAAGTGCTGCCTTTGGAGTGTTTACAGGTGTATTTATACAGGTAATCATTGTTCCTGTTCCGGTGGTAAACACCGGAATAGGACTCACAAATAAAACATTTTAATTTTGTATTTATTCCAATCCGATTGTGTTTTGAGAATGATATTTATTTATTTTGTATTTAAGCTTTTGGCGCTTAAATTCTCAATAATTTATCAAATCGGATTGGTATAAATGAAAAAAAGCTTTTTGGCCAATCAGAGGGGAGAAAAATAAAGTTCCCTTTCAAGTCCTGGTTTTAAGCAGTTTCTTTTCAGGTCCGCCAGATGATGCGTGGTCATATGTTCTCATCAATCAGATAGAGAGCGTTGTTTCCAATGCTTCGTATGTAAAGGCCTGGCTCCGGTTTGTCCAATAAGTTCCGTGTCACATGTCTCGGATTGACCAATCTCTCTGTGAGCGACATTTTACTATGTTCCATTGATAGGCAGTGTTTTGGATTCTCTAGGGAGTATGTAATGAAAAGTGCAAGTCACTTTGAATCATATATATTACAGACATAGACAACTTCGTGATAATATTTCACAAAAATCTTGGGTTACAACCTTTTCAATTTCTTTTGAATATTAATTAGTGCAACATGCACTCGAATATCGATGTTGCCATCAAATGTATAAACTTTGCCATCAAATATAAATTTTAAATATAAATTTCGCCATCAAGTATAAATTTTGCCATCAAATATAAATTTTGCCATCAAATATAAATTTATCTTCACATATAATTTCTGAACAGAATCACAGTAATATTGTATATGTAATTGGGATAAATATTAGACTATTTGAAATATACTGAAACCTAAACAGAATAAAATGATATATTAAATATATTAAATATAAAATAAAATAAAATAAAATGAAAATAAAATAATCTTAAATTATATGAATGCTGCCACTCTAATATCTTTATTTAAACCATAATGTCCATATGTTTTTAATGTGTGTATCCACCATAATTCTCTTCTATTGAGTTCTTTTTCTATCTCTCCCCCTCTCCAGTGTAATGAAACCTTCTCTATACCTATCCATGATAGATGTTTTTTATCGTATAGAGGACAATTATTATAGTGTAAAGGGACACCATGATCTTCTTTTTCTTTTTCAATTTTATTAAGGTGTTCTAATATACGAGTTTTAGCAAATCTTGAAGTTTGTCCTAAATATTGAATCTGACAATTACACTGAAGTAAATATATTATATTTTTGGTTTTGCAAGTGATGAAATCTTTTATTGTGTATGATTTATTTGTTACTGAAGAAGTGAATGTCTTATGTGTCTTTTTAGTATAATTGCATGCTTTACAATGTCCACATGTATAAAATCCTGTTAAATTGGCAATTTGGATAGGTTTAGGTGGCTTCATCCCCTTGATAAGGGAAGGTGCCAATTTTTGTTTAAAGTTTGTTCCCTTCCTGAAAGTTATCAAAGGTTTATTTGGAATGATATTATTTAAGTATTCATCATTTTTTAGAACATTCCAATGTTGATTTATAATATGTTTGATCTGTTTATGTCCACTATTGTATGTGGTAATGAATCTTGGAAAATTTGGATTATTGGTACTTTTTTTGTCAGTGTTCAGTATTAAAGAATCTCGATTCCTGTTTCCCACTTCAACTCTATCTTGTTCTAATGTGTTGCTGTCATAGCCTTTTTGCTCAAATCTTTCTTTAATTATCTTAGATTGGGTATTGAAATCATCTGTGGTATCACAATTTCTTCGTATACGGAGAAATTGTCCTTTAGGGATTGCTTTTAGCCAGGTTGGATGGTGTTCACTGTCTCTCCTTATATAAGTGTTCATGTCACAGCTTTTGAAAAAGGTCCTAGTGTGTATATTTCCTGCTTCAACAAAAATTGTTAAGTCTAGAAAATTAATGTGAGTTTTATTGAATTCAGGTGTTAGTATTATACCCATATTATTTTCATTCAGATAAGAGACAAAGTTATTTGATGCAGTCTCGTCCTTGTTCCAAATACATAGAACATCATCTATGTAGCGCCGCCAGGACACCAGGCCCACCCCAGCCACGCCACATGACCATACATTTTCAAGCAAAACATGTAATGACAAATTTGAGCAAATTAAAACACAAGCCAAAGAGCTAGATGAACAAATTGGAGACTCTAAATATAATAAATACCTCAGAGATAGTGAAGATTTTAAAAATGGCACTCCATATACACAACCTCAAGTAAATTCACAGAATAAAAGGGATAATTCACAAAAAGACCATTTTAGAGGCAGAATTGCATCACGAAATAATTATAATTATAATTATAATACAACACACAGTTCACATAGAAATCAATACAATTTAAAAGATAATTATTCGAGATCTAATAGGGATCATTCGAATAATAACTACTCTAATAACAGGAATCAATTTAACAACTATAGAGATCACGATATAAGATATAATAACACTTATGAGCACAATAGACACCAACAAAATAGGGAAATTTTTCACCAAAGAAATGAAAATCAATATAACCACAATGAATATAGGGGATCGAACCAACATAGAATAGAATATAATCATTACTCCAATCACTCTAATCACTATAAAAATTCACATTCACCAAAAGACAAAAGAGACAAAAGAGAAGATCAACAAGTTACAAATAAAGCAAGACATGAACAAGACTCACATCACCCTTTTCAACAGAACACATACAAAGAGAGACACAAAATAGGAACAAACCACACACCGACCAATCAAGGCTGGATACACCCCAACAGATATTCTCCACTTCGCACAGACAGAACAAATCAAAGGAAAAGAGACAGGACACCAGATCTTTCAGAGGAACAAGAGGTAGAAGGGGTAAAACACAGAAGAAGGAGCCAGAGAGACTAGGCATTCATAACATTTCATCACAAACGATAACTGAACAAGAAAAAAACATTCTATCTAAAGGCTTAAAATTTATACCCACCCAGAGTGTTAATACATTTCAATTATTCATTGATGCACAGAAATTTATCAGAAATTTGACAGTTAAAAGATTTTTTGCCAGGAAAGATACACTAAGTAAAATCCAAGAAAATTCTCAAGCAAATAGGGAACCAAGAACTTACTTTAAAAACCCCTCCACTTTCTATCCCAGCCACTGTAAGGGCCCAAACATAGAAGTATTTGGCAAACTAATCCTAAAAGACATAGAAAAAATTGAGGCAAAACCTAAGTATTTCAATTTAAACAAACAAGAAAATGAGATTTACAAAAATTTAAATAAAAGGGAAGACATTATCATCAAGGAAGCGGATAAGGGGGGAAGTATAGTAATAATGGACCGCAGCTACTATATGGAGGAAGCAAATAGAATCTTATCAGACACAAAAACTTATCAAATTTTGAAAAATAACCCAAAAAGAACATTCACTTCAGAATTAAATGAGATCCTATCACAAGCTTTAGCTAGAAATATTATTTCTCAAGATGAATTTATGTTTTTAAATAAAGTAGAATCCAAGACACCTATTTTTTATTTCATCCCCAAATTACACAAGGATCCACTTAGACCTCCAGGGAGGCCCATAATCAGTGGGATAGATTCCCTTACATGTAATTTATCTGCTTTTATAGATCATCTGTTACAGCCCTATGCTCAAACAGCAAGATCATACCTTAAAGACACTAAACAGGTATTAAATATACTCAAAGACACGAAATGGGAATCAGAATATTCATGGCTAACAATGGATGTAACATCTTTATACTCCATCATTGATCACAAAAAAGGTATAGCAGCCATAAAATGGAAACTTGAACAAGATGAAAATTTATCTACAGAATTACTAGAATTTATTTTAATATCAATAGAGTTCATTTTGAAACATAATTTCTTTTGGTTCGATAATAAACAGTATCTTCAGATATGTGGCACCGCCATGGGCACCAGATTCGCCCCAAGCTACGCCAATATTTACATGGACCACTTTGAACACACTTATGTATGGTCATGTGGCGTGGCTGGGGTGGGCCTGGTGTCCTGGCGGCGCTACATAGATGATGTTCTATGTATTTGGAACAAGGACGAGACTGCATCAAATAACTTTGTCTCTTATCTGAATGAAAATAATATGGGTATAATACTAACACCTGAATTCAATAAAACTCACATTAATTTTCTAGACTTAACAATTTTTGTTGAAGCAGGAAATATACACACTAGGACCTTTTTCAAAAGCTGTGACATGAACACTTATATAAGGAGAGACAGTGAACACCATCCAACCTGGCTAAAAGCAATCCCTAAAGGACAATTTCTCCGTATACGAAGAAATTGTGATACCACAGATGATTTCAATACCCAATCTAAGATAATTAAAGAAAGATTTGAGCAAAAAGGCTATGACAGCAACACATTAGAACAAGATAGAGTTGAAGTGGGAAACAGGAATCGAGATTCTTTAATACTGAACACTGACAAAAAAAGTACCAATAATCCAAATTTTCCAAGATTCATTACCACATACAATAGTGGACATAAACAGATCAAACATATTATAAATCAACATTGGAATGTTCTAAAAAATGATGAATACTTAAATAATATCATTCCAAATAAACCTTTGATAACTTTCAGGAAGGGAACAAACTTTAAACAAAAATTGGCACCTTCCCTTATCAAGGGGATGAAGCCACCTAAACCTATCCAAATTGCCAATTTAACAGGATTTTATACATGTGGACATTGTAAAGCATGCAATTATACTAAAAAGACACATAAGACATTCACTTCTTCAGTAACAAATAAATCATACACAATAAAAGATTTCATCACTTGCAAAACCAAAAATATAATATATTTACTTCAGTGTAATTGTCAGATTCAATATTTAGGACAAACTTCAAGATTTGCTAAAACTCGTATATTAGAACACCTTAATAAAATTGAAAAAGAAAAAGAAGATCATGGTGTCCCTTTACACTATAATAATTGTCCTCTATACGATAAAAAACATCTATCATGGATAGGTATAGAGAAGGTTTCATTACACTGGAGAGGGGGAGAGATAGAAAAAGAACTCAATAGAAGAGAATTATGGTGGATACACACATTAAAAACATATGGACATTATGGTTTAAATAAAGATATTAGAGTGGCAGCATTCATATAATTTAAGATTATTTTATTTTCATTTTATTTTATTTTATATTTAATATATTTAATATATCATTTTATTCTGTTTAGGTTTCAGTATATTTCAAATAGTCTAATATTTATCCCAATTACATATACAATATTACTGTGATTCTGTTCAGAAATTATATGTGAAGATAAATTTATATTTGATGGCAAAATTTATATTTGATGGCAAAATTTATACTTGATGGCGAAATTTATATTTAAAATTTATATTTGATGGCAAAGTTTATACATTTGATGGCAACATCGATATTCGAGTGCATGTTGCACTAATTAATATTCAAAAGAAATTGAAAAGGTTGTAACCCAAGATTTTTGTGAAATATTATCACGAAGTTGTCTATGTCTGTAATATATATGATTCAAAGTGACTTGCACTTTTCATTACATACTCCCTAGAGAATCCAAAACACTGGCTATCAATGGAACATAGTAAAATGTCGCTCACAGAGAGATTGGTCAATCCGAGACATGTGACACGGAACTTATTGGACAAACCGGAGCCAGGCCTTTACATACGAAGCATTGGAAACAACGCTCTCTATCTGATTGATGAGAACATATGACCACGCATCATCTGGCGGACCTGAAAAGAAACTGCTTAAAACCAGGACTTGAAAGGGAACTTTATTTTTCTCCCCTCTGATTGGCCAAAAAGCTTTTTTTCATTTATACCAATCCGATTTGATAAATTATTGAGAATTTAAGCGCCAAAAGCTCAAATACAAAATAAATAAATAAATAAATATCATTCTCAAAACACAATCGGATTGGAATAAATACAAAATTAAAATGTTTTATTTGTGAGTCCTATTCCGGTGTTTACCACCGGAACAGGAACAATGATTACCTGTATAAATACACCTGTAAACACTCCAAAGGCAGCACTTCCAATTGTTTTTACTGCTCTTGAAAAAGACGACACTGTCGTTGAAACGCGTAGAGCCAAGATAAATAAGAGCATTTTATTATGTTTTAATAAATATTTGTTTTTTACCACAACAAGTATTTTTGCTGCCTTTTTGGAAGTAATTTCAAACTATACAATACGTTCTGAGGAGCCGGATTCCGAAATTTATCGGAGTGAGTATATTGCACTTTTTATCAAGCAAAAGATTCAATTACCTGCAGTGCAATTTTCATTATCCACAGACACAAATACAGTGTGGAAATTGGGAAAGTTGAGACAGAAAAACCTTTCGAAGAAGCTGAACTCTGAATTTTTCGGAGTGAGTATACTGCACATTAATTTGTTGTTAACTTCTGCAAATCACAAGCCAAGTTTTTCTTTCTTCAGTGTGTACGTCCATATACACGAGATTCAAGATCAGCGCCTCTATATATCCGATTCACTTACTGGAGATGGGCCCAGAAACATTATTAATTTTATAGGTTTGCTAATGTTGTACTACTATTGTTGTATTTCTGATTTATATTGGTCCTGCGAGACCTGGCTGGTCCTGCGAGGCAGTACCCATGTAGAACATATGTTAATTCATCATGTTTCTGTATTGTTATTTTTCAATGGCTAAGACTAATAAAGATATTAAAAAAAAAGAAAAAAAAAAGGGAAGGGCTCAAAAGTATGTGCATATATATATATATATATATATATATATATATTATCCAGTAATAGTATTGGTGTTTGCATTCTCACCATCCAAGCCTGTGGCTGGACTTTTAGCCGACGGACATTTGGCCGACGGACATTTGGCCGACGTACATTTGGCCGAAACACAAGTGGCTGTCAGATAACAGTCCGGCCACGAGATAGATAGATTTGATAGATAGATACATAGATTAGATAGATCAATAGATGCAATAGATACATTTGATAGATACGATAGATCGATAGATTTGATAGATAAATAGATAGATTTGATAGATAGATAGATAATTTCCCAGACAGAGAATTACAAGACGTGCGGTCTGGGACCCATGGTAAGGTTCCCAGAGGCAGTTGCGGCGCCCGAGGCTCTGATTAGAACAGAGCACTCTGGAACGTATCTGCCCTCGGCCGAAATCGGAACATTCTTTAGCTTTCTGTCTGTCGGCCAAATGTCCGTCTGCCAAATGTCCTTCTGCATTTTGTCAGAGCACCATCCAAACCACAACCGCCAGGGTGCTGTGTGGTAATCAAATATGTACTCAGTAAATAAGCACTCACTGGTCTTCAGCCATCAGAATATAGTGAACATTATTTATTTAAGCGACGTTTCGGGACAAAACACAGTCCCTTCTTCTGACAGTCACAAGAAGGGACTATGTTTTGTCCTGAAACGTCACTTAAATAAATAATATTCACTATATTCTGATGGCTGAAGACCAGTGAGTGCATATATATATATATATATATATATATATATATACACACATACTTTTGAGCACAAACACATATTTACAAATGTAAACACATAAATACACTTGTATACTCATACATAGACATATGTAGACATGTATTTAGACATATATTTACGCATATTTAGATATATATATTTATTTACATTGGTGCCTTTTTCCAGTCAAACACATTGGCATATACTATATATCTTTTAAAACCTTTTTTTAATATTAAAAAAAAAGTGTATATATGAGTGTAATACATATATAATATATATATATATATATATATATATATATATATAAGCTGTGTATATTAAACAGAACATTTATACAATGCGGCTTCTAGGCATGCATGCTAAGTGAAAAAATAAAATAGATTGTTTATTTTGCTGTGAAGATATGTCTGTAAATACAGAAAATCCCTCTCTTGTTTTTTTCCTACTGCTCACGTATTTAGCCAGAAGCTTGATAGAACTTTTTTGTTTTTCAAAACAATTTACTTGCTCTGTAGCATTAGATTCCGGGGAGTCTATTCTTCCTGAATGCAGCACTTGTTATGCTAATGTGCTATATGCTAAATGGAAAATTTGCCCTGTTTGACCTAAACCTATTAAAAGGTAATTTAAGCTGGTGAAATGTGCAGGTCATAATAATATAATTATATGTCCATTTTTTATTTTATTTTTAGAGGAAAAGTTTTTACATTGGATTGCTAGGAAGTGCATGCCTGAAAACAACTGGATCTAATGGATTGATTGCAGATTGGCTGATTATCAGAACGCCCATTGTTTTATTATAGAAAACACACATTACAAGTAAAACACAGACAAAATGGGTTTTTTTCTCAGTAGAGGAACACCTATTTTACTAAAAACTGTAACACTATTTATAATGCCCTCTTCTAGAAGCAACATAGAAAACAATTAATGTCATGTCCTCTTAAATGAAAATGTATATGTTTACAAGTAATCCGCAAGGTATATGTGCAAAGTATAAATGATTCACATAAAAAAATCATAAATGAATCACATGCTGAAATGATAAATTATCACATGATGAAATGTACTAATGTAGTATTCGCCTATGGGGTTTATCAAACTATGGCCAAAATCTGCAACTAAAACCTCAATTTTTCCTATAAGTTTGAGGATAGTGCACTGTTTTCGTTTATCTCTGCAACAGAACATATAGATTAGAAGTTTGTGCAAACTTTATTTCTTTCTGTTTACTTCACATTGTGAAACTTGCATTACCTAACATCCACACACATATGTTCCTGAAAGGGTTAACTGAATGAAGGCTAAAGGAGTCCACCCTGTTCTGATTAGAGATTTTTCTATAGGTTGAAAACTATGTATGGAATGTTTGCTTCACAGTATAACTGATTTTAAATGTCACTCATGTTCAGATGTGTTAGAGTAGAATTTGAAGTGGGCAGCTGAGCTTACATGTGTTGACCAATAAAATGCTGTAAAAAAATGTTTTCATATAAGTTTGTGCAATGCTAAAAGATTGTCTCACATTCAAAGGTGCAGTTGTTTTGAACAAAAACATGTAATTGATCCTGTGCACAGGTTCCAAGTACAATGTTGATGTTAGGCCTAGAATTAACCATGTTTAAATAATTAAAATGGTATTGGTTCAGTCTCTGGGATAACCACCCTCATGTATATATATATATATAAAAAAAAAGGTTAATTGATTCAGAGCAAGCTTGAAAAATAACATTTGTATTTCTGACATTTTAAATGTAATCTAATGATAACAGGGAAGTGTCTTTTTTATTTCCAGAAAGTCCAATGCTGACATTTTAAACATGATCCTAAAGCAACAAAATGTCAACCTAAACTTTAGAAATGTGACTGTGCTATTTTTACGCTGCCTCTTTCCTGGATTCAGTAGCATGTGACTTTCCATTTATATATTTGTATTGCAATTTTGTTGATGTGTTTTTTAGCAGATTCTAGAAGATTAAAAGAACTGTAATAATATTACAAAGTTTTAAGGAACAGTATATCTGTTAAGAAAATTAGTTCTAAGTAACTCCAAGAAATGTTTTGATCAGTCATAAAAATAAAATTTTCCATAAAAAAAAAATCCACGTTTACAAAACAAAAAACAAATTGTACTATTTTAACCCTTTCCTGCTGTTAGGAAGTTTCATGCCATCCTAACTGCACTGCACTTTAGCGCCATTAGGACGGCATGGAACCTCCTAGCAGTTTGACTGTACTGAAGCCATAACGACTTTGTAACTGGGATCGTGGGCTGGAGGCTGTGCCTAGCATCATAGGCACTCCCCCCTGACCCGATCCTATCATTGAATGATTTCACAATTTCAATTTGTTTGCATCAGAACTTTGTACCGATGTAGACAATTTTGGCCTGCCATGAAAGGGTTAAAGGGACATTAAACACTTTGAGATAGTAATATAAAATTATAAATCATATACATAAAAAAACTGCAATATACTTTCATTATTTATTTTGTCCCCTTTTCCTGTAATTCCATTCTGAAATTGTGAGCTTTTCAGTTCCTGTTAGAAATTTAAGTACAGAACACTATTACATTCCACACAGCCATTGCCTGCACACTCTAGTGACCTATGTATAGCTGTCTCTTATAGGCCACAGCAGAGAAGGTAACCTAAGTTACAACATGGCAGCTCCCATTGTTTTAAAGACACTAAAACGTTACTCCTATTTTGTCAATATTTAAACAGCTAATGAAACTTTGAAAAATACATCTACATGTTATTCTCAGACTTATCTTTCCTTTAAAGCATCATTCTATCTAGAATTTGTTTAGTGTTTAACGTCCCTTTAAGGGACATAAAAGTCCAAGTTAAACTTTCATGATTCTGATAGTGCATGCCATTTTGAAATACTTTTCAATTTCCTACTTTTTTCTATTTTACTTTGTTCCCTTGTTATCCTTTGCTGAAAAGCACATGTTCATATCCTCAGCTGCAACAATCTGCTATTGAGAGCTAGCTAGTGATTGGTGGCTATATACATTTTTCTCTTGTCATTGGCTCATCATATGTATTTAGATTGGTCCCTATAGTGCATTGCTGCTTTGGAGCTGACTTTAAGGGCTAGATTTATCAAGCCCCTACGGCTGCAAGTTCTCACAAGAACTTGCTAGCCGTAATGTATCAAGCAGCGGTCACCAGACCGCTGCTCCCTAAGCTCTTCGCCACTTCTAAGGTGGCGAAATTAAATCTCCGCGGTCGAGTCCGATCGAGGAGATTGACAGCTCCTGCCCGCGCGTGATTGGCTGTTCGCGGGCAGGGGGCGGGATTGCACGCGAGCGCAAAATTGCACTCGTGTGCAATGTTGATTACCTGCGGGTAATTTCTCCCCGCCACAGGCGAACTGAGGCGTACAGGGGCGCGTATACATGCCCCTGTACGCCTCAGCTTTGATAAATCTAGCCCTAAGTATGTGTTTAATCCATTTGCTAAAACTCCTAGATAGAGCATTGTATTAAAGCTTTGATAGTTGTATATACTGTACTATAGCAGCATTTCTATGCCTTTTTATAGCCAGTACCCCTAAGGGCATAAATCTTTGCTTGTAGGGACAGTCTAGTCCAAAATAAACGTTCATGATTCAGATAGGGCATGTCATTTTAAACAACTTTCCAATTTACTTTTATCACCAATTATGCTTTGTTCTCTAGGTATTCTAAGTTGAAAGCTAAACCTAGGAGGTTCATATGCTAATTTCTCTAAACTAAATGCATTTTGACAGTGTGTTAGTTCATGTGAGTCATATAGATAACACTGTGCTCACGCATGTGGAGTTATCTAGGAGTAGGCACTGATTGGCTAAAATGCAAGTCTGTCAAATGAACTGAAATAAGGGGGCAGTCTGTAGAGGCTTAGATACAGGATAATCACAGAGGTAAAAAGTATATTGATATAACTGTGTCAGTTATGCAAAACTAGGGAATGTGTAATAAAGAGATTATCTATCTTTTAAAACAATAAAAAAATTGGTGTAGACTGTCCCTTTAAGTACCCGAAAAGCAAAATGTAAATCTTATTAGGTTAAAAAAAAAAAAGAGGTAATTGTGAATATCTCAGATTGTGACAAATTTGTGTCAAATATGCAGCAAATCATTGGAAACAGAGCAGCAAATGATTAAAAATTAACTTAACGGGAAAAAACACAACACAAATATGTCACTTAGATAAAAAAATGAGAGAAGGAATACTCATGTTACCATATTTATCCACGTAACTTCATTAAACACACAGCTTATCAGGTTTGTTTCATTGTAGCACACTACCTGGCACATTTCATTATAGCATATCTTCATGTGATATTTCACTGTGGTCCTATATCTGGCACATGTCTCTGTGACACTTTTTCACAGTTATATGCACTTTAGCTGGAAATGTCATTCTAGCACACTTGATATCAGCATTTCTCAACTCCAGTCCTTAAACACCATAATTTAATGATTGTTCCCAACCTGAGTACAGGTGAGACAGTCACAGTGAAAGAGCAGCCGGGATGGGAAATACAATCTTGCCTGTTAGGGGTACTTTAGGGCAGAACTGATAAATACTAATTTCTGTAATACATTGATGCCTTAGCTGCATCAGGAAAATATAATAATGATAGGACAAGTCACTGAGTACCCCTTGCCAAAGCTCCAGGTACCCCCAGGGGAACTTGTACCACAGGTTCACACACTAGGCATTAGATCATTTTCATTTTGCACTTTAAAATCAGCACAAATTACTGGACTTTTAAATGATTTAAAGGGTTAGAAATCTTTGCCAAGTATTAGCAAAACAAAATACACAATTATAATTAGAGATATATATGCAATACAATTAACTTGCTTTTTTCCTGAAAAGAAGCTTTTAAATATCTTTAATTTAACTTTAAAATTCACAAGCAACAAGCAGTAACGACCGTCCATAAAATAGGCAGAGTTTATGCAAAATTAATTGATCATCAACATCCAATAGGCAATAGTTTCTGCCCATCTTATTTAAATATTAAAAGGACGCTCTTTATTGAAACCTCGCATGCGCGAAGTTGTGAATGTCAATAGTGTCCACATACTACAGGGGCTTATACTTTAGGTAAGTATAATAAGTACCCCTAGGCTAACAAGCAAGTTAATTTGATTTTAGTAAAAGGAAGTCAACTCCTAGACTGAGTATTTTTTAACCCCCTAGAAAAACGAGCATGTTGGTTTTTATTTCTTAAAGTAAAACCCCTAGACTAACGAGTAAGTTGTTTTGTTCTTAAAAACAGATTAATCGCAGGAGCTGCAAAGATTAAAAGCAACAGCAACTAAGGATGTTAATAATTAACTTTAGTCCCATCCTAAATTGCTGTTGCTTTTAATTTTTGTAGCTCCTGCGATTAATCTGCTGTAAGAACAAAAAACTTGCTTGTTAGTCTAGGGGTTAAAAATAATTTCTGGTCACTCTGCGGGTTGTCTACTTTAAGAAATAAAAACCAACATGCTCGATTTTCTAGAGGTTAGAAAATGCTCGTTAGTCTATGGGTTTATTTCCTTTTACTAAGATCAAATTGAATTGCTCGTTAGCCTAGGGGTACTTATTACACTTACCTCAAGCAACCTAACACAGATATTTCCCCCTGCGTTCAGGTGCGCCACTCCCACCAACGTCGACGTCACTATTATGAAGTCCGCCCTGCTTCCCATGTCAGTATAGTGACGTGTTGCATTAGCTAGGTATGAGGGGCCAAGATGCGCATGCGTTACTTTTAAAATAATTATATGCGCATGCGGGTCGCCATGATGATTCTACCTAGGTAGAACTTCATTATAGGGTCCACGTAAGGAGATACAAAATGGGTTTGGCAAAATAAATACTTTTATTGAGGAATAACTAGAAAACAAGTGAAAAAATTTAACAGGTACTTATTTGAAATATGTAATATATATAATGAACTTTCAAAAAATATTAAAAACGTTTTTGGGTTTACTATCCCTTTAATAATATAATATTTTAATAACGTGAGCCTTTGTAATATTTGAATTAGCAAAAATGAAACTCTACTATAATTTAACATTTTCAATTGGTACATTTTGACATTGGAAAGTTTTGATTGTTACATTTCAAATGGTAACATTTTGGTGGTAAATTTCAATAGGCTCATATATTTAGCATGCTCACACCCACACTACATGCTGCTATCACTACACAAGTTCCTTCCACCATTTGGTTCAAATTTCCACAGGTTGCAAGTTAAACCAGAGCAGCTGTCCCTGAGAAAATTAGGTTAACTATCTCCTAATTAATGCTTCAATATCTGTGTGGCAACAGGATGAAAAGAGTGCAGTGTCACTTGGGACTCATAAGGCAAACAAGCTTGTGCATTTCATCAAATAATAATAATAATAATAATAATAATAATACGTGGCTTTATTTAAGTGCCACTGCACTGCAGCATTGGAAGTTATCACCCTAACAATGTATGTTCTTGTAACAGTGGTTTGGTCTTGCTGGATTTAAAGGGATAGTCTACTAGAAAAATGTTATTGTTTAAAAAGATAGATAATCTCTTTATTACCCATTCCCCAGTTTTGCTTAACCAACACTGTTATTTTAATATACGTATTACCTTTGTGATTACCTTGTATCTAAGCATCTGCAGACTGTCCTCTTATCTTAATTCTTTTTACAGACCTTCATTTTAGTCAATCAGTGCTGACTGATAAATATCTCCACAGGAGTAAGCACAATGTTATCTATATGGCACATACAAACTAGCACAGCCTGGCTGTGAAAAGCTAATAACATGCTCTGAGATAAGAGGAGCCCTGAAGTGACTTAGAAACAGGCAGAGATTTAGAGGTTATAAAGTATATTAATATATCAATTTTGGTTGTAGAAAGCTGGTAAATGTGTATTAATGGAATTATCTATTCTTTTAAACATAAATAAAAATCAATTAGACCAGGGGTGGGCCATTACCGGCCCTCCAGGTGTTATGGACTACATCTCCCATGCGGCCCTCCAGATGTTGTGGACTACATCTCCCATAATGCTTTACCTGCATTATGGCTGAAAGAGCATTATGGGAGATGTAGTCCATAACATCTGGAGGGCCGATAGTTGGCCACCCCTGAAGTAGACTGTCCCTTAAAAGAGATAAGTGTTTTGTGACATATTACTATACAGACTATTGGGTCCTGCAATTGTCTTGCTATCTACTTTTTGCTGTTCTTATCATGTAAACAATTTGCTGGGGTGAATTATGATGAATTTCTCCACACAGAGCATGAAGTTCTCCTGATTTATCATTTCAAACCTGTGGTTTTTTTAGGTACTATTTTTTGGCATCTTAATTAAGTAAAAGTTATCCATTACATTTGCATTTTACATGGAGCAAATTTGCACATTATTTTTTTCTCTTACATGTTTACTTTAATCTTTTGTAGAAACAAATATACCTAGGTAGGCTATGGAGCAACAATAAAGGGAGCTAGCAGAGCATTTTTGGTGACACTATCACCAATACATTTACCATAACACATTCATTCAAATTGTTACTAGAATTTTCATTCTTGTGGGGCAATTTTGCATTTTTATGTTTGGCGTATGTGTGTGCTATATTTTGTCCCTGTATTTTGAGCCTTTGCAAGCGCATATTTTCTTCATTCTCAGGCCTTACCTGTCACCTAACCAAATATAGATCTGCAATAATCGGAAAGTACTCCATCAGAAATAGATGTGAACACGACACAAGCTCAAAGACATTATGATTTCTAATACTGTTCTCCACAGTACTATGGAGAACTATAATGCGCGTATTTGTAGGAGAACTTTGCGCTCTCCAAAGGTGCAAAAAATATATAAATTGGTAACTATGCATAATGCTAAGGCAGACTCTAGGAAATGCCACTGAAACTAGCAGATTTAACCCTTTAAATGAATTCTTGTGTCCAGCATCTCCTGTCCAATCCTGCCATAATATTATTATTAATGATTGATGTTAGGGACAGCCAGTCAGGCAGTAAATGTTGAGTTTAGGATTATCCAATCAAGCCTTAACCTAGCAAAGGTAGGGGGAAGGCTATGGGAAGCTCACCATCTCTTTAGCTCCCATCAAATAATATTTTGCTAAATGTCTAGTATGTAAGTAACTTAATGTTAAATATACGGTATTATTTACATAAGGTTTGTGTTAAAAGTGTTGCACATTTGTTTTCTTTGGAAATAGTGGAAACAAATTGAATTCACAAACAAATTTCTTTAACAAATATTTTGATAAAACAAATGCCTGCATCGACGAAATTCATCTGAAACAAACTTCTGGAAAAATGTGAAACAAATATTTCAAAGTAAACAATTTTTTGCTCATCTCTAGTATTGAGCAATTTTCATAAAAACTTTATGGACAGACAGCCCTTTTTTTACTTTAGGGTATTTATTATGACATTATTTTGATAGAGGGGATGTTTGCTACTCTGTAACATCTCTGGATACCTGTGTACATTTTAATATATTTTATTAAATGTATTTCATTTTGTAATAAAATTGTGTTTTAATACTGCATTAGGAGTTTGTTCTGTGCTGTATAATACCACCTTGTGTTTATTTATTTTGTTTTTTTTAGTCTGTCTATTTACGCAGACTTTGGGACATTTGTATTTTATAAGCCCTCTTTTTGTTGTCAAACCTCAGTTTGCTCAGAATTCGGAAACCACCACATCTACATCTATGGCTTTAAAGAGACATCGTTTAGGTTGGGTTAATTAGATTTTATAAAAATATGAATCTCCATGGAACATGGTCCTTTTTGTCATCTATAACAGTGGCAGTTCTAAGAGGGATTCTATGCACCTCCATTCATGACTGCAGATCCCCCAAACATCAACGAGTTCTGTGGTGTGCAAAACGTTTTACGTCACATACATATTATTATTATTGTGATCACAACTTAAATAGTCCTGTGATAGTAAATTCAGAGTATAAAAAGGAGGAGGATGCAAGAACTAAGCTTAGACAGATGGCAGAGTATATAGCAGGCTAGCGATGTGTGCCAATTTCAGGTCAAGCATATCCTGCATATTTAAATCATTGTCTGCTTATAATATGGGCCTTGACACTTCCACTTTCTAATTTTGTCATCTAATAATATTTATCTCTTATTTTCTCTTTTTTTACTTCACAGACATGGACTTCCTGTTAGCCACAAAATTAAAATAAACAGCTCTAATAAAACGTTTGCTCATAGTACTCCTTCATAAGCATCATAATTTATTATTTTTAAAGGGACAGGAAACAATAAAATTGTTATTGTTTGAAAAGGTAGATAGCACCTTTACTACCCATTCCCCATCTTTGCACAACCAATATTATTATACTAAGCCACTACAGACAGCCTCTTATCACATGCTTTTTAATTAGCTTTTCACAACAAGAGACCTGCTAATCCATGTGGGCCATATAAATAACATTGTGCTCTCTCCCGTGGAGTTGTGCATGACACTGCAATAATTGGCTAAAATGCAAGTCAATAGATAATAAATAAATAGCCATGTGATCAGGGGTCTGTCAAAAGAGGCTTAGATAGAAGGTAATCAGAGAGGTAAAAAGTTTATTAATATAACCATGTTGGCTGTGCAAAACTGGGGGATGGGTAATAAAAGGGATTATCTATCTTTTTAAATAATAACAATTTTGGAGTTGAATGTCCCTTTAAGCATAATTGCACTCAGCTGGTGAAATTCTTTAAAATGCCAACCGTTTTTAAAGAAATAAAAATTCATTTTAAAAGAGAGGTAAAGCCATTTTTGTTTAAAGTACAAATAATGTATATAATTTATTTATATTCCACAATAGTAATAATTTTTTAATGGTGGTCAGATATTTTATGTATGTATTTTTGTATATAGCTATTACATGAACATGCTTATTTTAGCATTTAAGTTTGAATCCATGTAGTATTTAATATATCAAGCACACAAAGGAGAAATGAAAGCATCAATGCATTTGCACAGCCTTTTGCATCTCTGTATTACTTTATTTAGGATGAAGTCATACCTGACTAACACCACCTTGCAACAGATTTTAGAAAGCTCTTTATTAGTAAGTCATCATTTCCAATCGACTGTTTAACTAAACATGAAAGACGACTCAGAGTCTTTATAATTTCCAGACAACTGTAAAGGAAGGAACCACTCCTCACACAGCATACACTGTTTATATTATTCTACCAGAGATTCTGGGTAGTTGTACAACATACTCAAAATTCCATACTGAATATATACAGGATTTCTGTGTTTCATGGTGTAGACTCACTTTTTTAGTTTCAGTTATTTTATCTCATCCCAACAAAAAAAAATCCTTCAGGCAATATTCTAAAGAAAGCAGATCGCCCTCCCCACCCTTTTCTGAGGCTTCCATGTAGGTTTGATTTTAAACACCAACCTTCAGCACGTTAGCACCATTAAAAAAAAATAAGATAATGCCAAAAAAACACAGATCAATGTCTGAAGTGATCACACACCCATAAAGATATATTAATATCATTTAAAGTAATCTTCACTCAGGATTTTCAGATAATATATACAAATATATACTGTATAAATGTGTGTGTCTGGATGTATTTAATAAGTAAAATTACAAATATTTAATAAAGTTGACATCGCTGATTACTAACATGATAATAGTCTAGAACCATCTTTAAGAATACAAAATATGTTTTATATATTGTTGTGGCTGTTACTGCCACTCAATTGGGCTAGATTACAAGTGGAGCTCTATATATCGCTTTCATGAAAGCAATATTAGCTCTCCACTTTGTAATACTAGTTAGCCGCAATGCAAACGCAAACTCCTGTTTACGTTGCTAGGCAGCATAGCGCTCATGAGAGCGCACTTCCATAGGCTCCTATGGTAGCCTCGTTCTGATCCCGTCAGAGATGAAGGGGTTAAGTCACGCAGTGATGGCAGCAAATATATATGTATATGCTGATATACATATATATTTATGTGGCAATATGTGTATATACACATATTAACACATAGATATATATCTATATAAGCATATACATATATATTTTCTGGGAACACACAGTTCCCATAGAGTGCAATGTAAAGGCACTATTCAGTGCTGTTTTTTTTTTCTAACTCCCACCAACTTTAAAGGGACATTATACACTAGATTTGTCTTTGCATAAATATTTTGTAGATTATCTATTTATATAGCCCATATAGGTTTGTTTTATGTTTTTTTTAATTTATAGTTTTGATTATTTTTAAATAACATTGCTCTGATTTTAAGACTCCAGCTTGCTCCTGTTTGTGTAAAGAGTCTTTTCATATGCAGAGTAAGGGGGAGTGTCTGTTATTTCCCACTTGCAGTGGGTGTTCCAGCTAACCTTTTAAACAGAGCTAAACTGGGAGCTTCTAAGTAAGTTTTTAAACAATTTTATACTGGATTTTTATATCAGTATCTGTGCATATTATTCTTTATAGTAGTGTTTATTACATGCAGTTTGATGACAATTGGTGTATACTGTCCCTTTAACCCCAAAATATTGTGGGGGCATTTGGGGCAGATTTATAAAATTAACCAGAGATTCGATCTCTGGTTAATTTTATAAGCGCTAATTGCTACCACAAACTTGCGGTAGCAATAACCAGTCACTTGTATTGGCTGGTTATTATCTCGCTACCGCAAACGGACAAATTTGCCAATTATGTTTCATTTGGATTCAAGCACAGCTAATACTTTTACAGTCTGATATGACAAAAAGGCTTTAAAACAATATGTTCCAAAAAATATCACAAGGAACAAATTAGTATTCAAAACGTTGTTAAAGTGAGTATGTGTTACAAACTGTTTTCTAAAACATTTGTTCTTCAATTATTTTAATTTACTTATTTAATTATTGCTAATTAGGAAAATGACCTAGAGTTTAAAATATATAATTTGTGCATATAATATAGTCATTTTGACATTTAATAACCTTGCAATTCTACATTTATTTATTTTTTAAATCATCAATTGAATTTTTAATTTATAAAAAAATTACTGCTGTTTATTAAAAAAAAAAAAAACAGTTCTGGAGTACTGGAATTTAAAATACATCCTGGAAAAATCTCGGAATCTTCTAGTCTTTATACAGGGGTTAAATGCATCTCATAAAACAATACACATATGTAAAGTAAATTTGTCATTGAAAACAGCCTTTTCACTGAGGTGCAATGAGAGGATAAAGCTTAGAGCACCAGGCTCTGGGAAAATAGAAAGACACAATGGAACTTGGATCACCGGTGACAGACAGACGATGAAAGAGAACAAATAAAGAACCCTAACGAGGAAACTGTTACAGTGTTCAATTTTAATTATGTCAATTTAGGGAATGTCAACATATTTATTTTATATTATATTATGGATCAAAATGACATTTCACATTTTTGTATATTACACACTAAATAATATATACAGTAAATATTGTGTGTGTATGTTATATATATATATATATATATATATATATATATATATATATATATATATATATATATATGTGTGTGTGTGTGTGTGTGTGTGTGATTTAGTGGTAATACAGTATTATTCTGCATGATTTATATATAATAGATAGATGATAGATACATATATAGATAGATAGATAGATAGATAGATAATAGACAGACATATAGATAGATACATAATAGACAGACAGACAAATAGATAGATAGATAGATAGATAGATAGATAGATAGATAGATAGATAGATAATAGATATTTTATAATCTGTATCTTTGTTACCTTTTGGAATTATTTATTTAAATAACAGATACATTGTTCTTCAGTGAAAAATGATTCAGTTGTATCATACATACAATAAATTCTACTAAACAACTTTATTGGGACATTTACATTGTTAGCATGCACCTCATTTCATTCACTATCCAAAGACAAAGCAGTCAAATAAAAAAACAAATCAGTTTGACCAAAAGAAAAACATATTGGTGAACTCTGTGTGGTAATTTTGATCTCAAGTGCTGTACTCTTATTCTGAATTGCTGTTAATACAAAGAACATGAGAAACAAAGGGAAAGCACAACTTCTGTATAACATAGGTCACTGTGAGCAGCCACCTGAATAACTTGATTTGTTTGGTCCTAATGTGGTGATCAAAACAAAATCTGCCCGCAGCAGAGAGATGCAAATATTTGCTGATTTCAAAACTATATGTTTTGTATTTGTACAAATGTGATATTACATGGCTCTTAGAAATATTTTATGCAGAATAATAGTTAAACATTTAAATATTTTTCTATTTATTATGCTGCAAGGTACATTGCTGATGGGTGGGGGTGGGGGGGTACACTGTATGCATTGCAGCCCTTTCTCTGACATTTAAATCAGCCCTGACCATACCCCTTATTCTACATTGAAGTTTATACAGTCAATCACTAACTGTAGCAAACGTTTAAATTGTTGCCCATAACATTGTTGTAGAGAGATATCATACTTAAACAAAATGTTTTCTTTTGTGGTTGAGATATACAGCATACAGTTTTAACCCTGTGACCGCTGAGCAATTCCCACCCTTGGGCTGAGCTGTTTTGCAGTCTTGCTCACTGTAGGCCATATTTCAGTGAGAACAGCACACATATTATATATCTATTTTATTATCAGGTGACCCAGCAGGTTTAAACTGTACCATTATTTTATGTATATATCATGACATGAGAAACCTGCAACAAACAAGTGTGAACATTTTGTATCTTTTTTTAATAATTATTTTAATAACAAGGTTATAAACAGTAGTGTTGTGTGTTTTTGCCCATAAACTCTTTAGTAAAAAGAAGAGGTTATCCCAATTAATAAGGACCTTTCTGATATAGTTTCATAATTTGAATCTAAACATAGGAATTCCCATGAGCCTCTATTCAAATAAATGGACATTCATTCACTCCAGGTAATCACAATTACCACAGGGATCATCTGGCTATTAAAACTTATACAGGGGCTTTATTTTACAGAGGCATTTATGATGTCTTATTACAAGTGTCTAGAAATCTCTTCATTAGAAAAATGTATTTGAGATACGGGGCAGTGTACAGGTAATCATAGAGGTAAAAAGTGTATTAATATAACAGTGTTGGTTGTGGAAAACTGGGGAATGAGTAATAAAGAAATTATCAATCTTTTTAAACAATAACAATTATTAAGTAGACTGTCTCTTTAAATGAAGATCAGACTATTTTAAAAGATGGTTCAATAAAGGAAGCAAAAACTGGTCATTAAGGTATTAATGCTAAGTGACAAATGTCAAATCAAAAACTAGTACCCAATGTGTGTCATGGCCCCACAACTTTTTACAGTGCTTTGTATAACATAAGGATTTAGTAATATTTCATTGATGTGGATTAACATTTAAATATATTGAGAAACTGCTTAAACAATATGTTATAAAGTGCCCATTTGTATGGAATAGTACAGGTCAAACACACTTGCAACCATTAGTGTCTCATATAAATGATAGAATGAGTGCACATCAACAGCCATTTTTTTTTTTTTTTTTATTATTATTATGGGCTAGATTACGAGTGCAGTGGTAGTTTGCCTGTTCGGGTTAACTCCGCTAAAAGTAAGCTTTTTTTGCGCATCAGGTAGTTCGAGCATTTCAAATTGAAAATAAAAGGTTTTTGCACAAGTGCTAACCCGATGTGCACAAAAAGATGAACTTCAAATATCGCGACCGTGTTAACATATTCCTCCATAGACTTCAATGGAGCGTGAAAAGTGGAAAAAAACACCTAACAAGTCTTGCAAACCCGACCACATTTTCTCAAGTGTGCTAACCAGACATAAAAATATTAATATTTCATATTCCAATGTTCTTTATAAATACATATTTCTACATATATCTGATGTTTTTTGGTGATATATATATATATATATATATGATTATATGTATGTATAGGTATATACAGATATATATAGGAATATAATATTCACTATGTGAAGAACATTGGGATGTGAAATATTTACATTAAATAAAGAGTTAAAACCTTTATTAAATATGAATATTGCATAAATTAAGATTATACATGTTTTCAGCTACTTGACTGCAAAATGTCTGTATGTGTGTACATATGTATTTATGTGTTTATATGTTTATATATGTCTAAAAACATAAATACATGTACACACATATAAATATACAGGGAGTGCAGAATTATTAGGCAAGTTGTATTTTTGAGGATTAATTTTATTATTGAACAACAACCATGTTCTCAATGAACCCAAAAAACTAATTAATATCAAAGCTGAATATTTTTGGAAGTAGTTTTTAGTTTGTTTTTAGTTTTAGCTATTTTAGGGGGATATCTGTGTGTGCAGGTGACTATTACTGTGCATAATTATTAGGCAACTTAACAAAAAACAAATATATACCCATTTCAATTATTTATTTTTACCAGTGAAACCAATATAACATCTCAACATTCACAAATATACATTTCAGACATTCAAAAACAAAACAAAAACAAATCAGTGACCAATATAGCCACCTTTCTTTGCAAGGACACTCAAAAGCCTGCCATCCATGGATTCTGTCAGTGTTTTGATCTGTTCACCATCAACATTGCGTGCAGCAGCAACCACAGCCTCCCAGACACTGTTCAGAGAGGTGTACTGTTTTCCCTCCTTGTAAATCTCACATTTGATGATGGACCACAGGTTCTCAATGGGGTTCAGATCAGGTGAA
Source organism: Bombina bombina (assembly GCF_027579735.1). Lineage (NCBI taxonomy): Eukaryota > Metazoa > Chordata > Amphibia > Anura > Bombinatoridae > Bombina > Bombina bombina. The sequence continues at coordinate 1,086,758,512 of NC_069499.1, read as the reverse complement.
CAAGGAGGCCATGTCATTAGATTTTCTTCTTTTATACCCTTTCTTGCCAGCCATGCTGTGGAGTACTTGGACGCGTGTGATGGAGCATTGTCCTGCATGAAAATCATGTTTTTCTTGAAGGATGCAGACTTCTTCCTGTACCACTGCTTGAAGAAGGTGTCTTCCAGAAACTGGCAGTAGGACTGGGAGTTGAGCTTGACTCCATCCTCAACCCGAAAAGGCCCCGCAAGCTCATCTTTGATGATACCAGCCCAAACCAGTACTCCACCTCCACCTTGCTGGCGTCTGAGTCGGAATGGAGCTCTCTGCCCTTTACCAATCCAGCCACGGGCCCATCCATCTGGCCCATCAAGACACACTCTCATTTCATCAGTCCATAAAACCTTAGAAAAATCAGTCTTGAGATATTTCTTGGCCCAGTCTTGACGTTTCAGCTTGTGTGTCTTGTTCAGTGGTGGTCGTCTTTCAGCCTTTCTTACCTTGGCCATGTCTCTGAGTATTGCACACCTTGTGCTTTTGGGCACTCCAGTGATGTTGCAGCTCTGAAATATGGCCAAACTGGTGGCAAGTGGCATCTTGGCAGCTGCACGCTTGACTTTTCTCAGTTCATGGGCAGTTATTTTGCGCCTTGGTTTTTCCACATGCTTCTTGCGACCCTGTTGACTATTTTGAATGAAACACTTGATTGTTCGATGATCACGCTTCAGAAGCTTTGCAATTTTAAGAGTGCTGCATCCCTCTGCAAGATATCTCACTATTTTGACTTTTCTGAGCCTGTCAAGTCCTTCTTTTGACCCATTTTGCCAAAGGAAAGGAAGTTGCCTAATAATTATGCACACCTGATATAGGGTGTTGATGTCATTAGACCACACCCCTTCTCATTACAGAGATGCACATCACCTAATATGCTTAATTGGTAGTAGGCTTTCAAGCCTATACAGCTTGGAGTAAGACAACATGCATAAAGAGAATGATGTGGTAAAAATACTCATTTGCCTAATAATTCTGCACTCCCTGTATATATATATATATATATATATATATATATATATATATATACAGTATATATATTCATATACATATTTAGACATATGTATGTATGTATCTCTATGCTATCTCTATGCTAAAGCATGCACCTGAGACCTTATATATTTCAACCCTTAAATGTTTTTAAGGCAGACAGTGTTATTATGAGTGTAGCTTTACTTGTAAACGTATTTTGATGTGTTTTGTGCAAGTTTTTTGTCTTGCGTAACAGTTAACTAGAGCTCTGAAGTCGTGCTATCCCGAGACGCGTTAACTTAATTGCACTCAAACACATTTACTTTCAACTTGTAATATTCATGCTATTCCGTCTGGCACAAAGTGCCATGATAAACCCTTTGTTCACTCATGCGCAACTGTTAGCACGCCACTCCTAATCTAGCCCTATGTTGGCTTATTTTTAAAACTTTACATGCTACTTCCTTATGCATTTCAGCATCAATGTCCATTTCTTTCATGTAATTAGCAAGAGTCCATGAGCTAGTGACGTATGGGATATACATTCCTACCAGGAGGGGCAAAGTTTCCCAAACCTCAAAATGCCTATAAATACACCCCTCACCACACCCACAATTCAGTTTGGCCTAGCTACAGCTCCAAGAATTTTTACAAAGGTTCTCGGTGCCCTTCTGTCTGTAATCAGAGAACAGGGTATTGTGGTATTTCCTTATTTGGACAATATCTTGGTACTTGCTCAGTCTTTACATTTAGCAGAATCTCATACGAATCGACTTGTGTTGTTTCTTCAAGATCATGGTTGGAGGATCAATTTACCAAAAAGTTCTTTGATTCCTCAGACAAGGGTAACCTTTCTGGGTTTCCAGATAGATTCAGTGTCCATGACTCTGTCTTTAACAGACAAGAGACGTCTAAAATTGATTGCAGCTTGTCGAAACCTTCAGTCACAATCATTCCCTTCGGTAGCCTTATGCATGGAAATTCTAGGTCTTATGACTGCTGCATCGGACGCGATCCCCTTTGCTCGTTTTCACATGCGACCTCTTCAGCTCTGTATGCTGAATCAATGGTGCAAGGATTACACAAAGATATCTCAATTAATATCTTTAAAACCGATTGTTCGACACTCTCTAACGTGGTGGACAGATCACCATCGTTTAATTCAGGGGGCTTCTTTTGTGCTTCCGACCTGGACTGTAATTTCAACAGATGCAAGTCTCACAGGTTGGGGAGCTGTGTGGGGATCTCTGACGGCACAAGGAGTTTGGGAATCTCAGGAGGTGAGATTACCGATCAATATTTTGGAACTCCGTGCAATTTTCAGAGCTCTTCAGTTTTGGCCTCTTCTGAAGAGAGAATCGTTCATTTGTTTTCAGACAGACAATGTCACAACTGTGGCATACATAAATCATCAAGGAGGGACTCACAGTCCTCTGGCTATGAAAGAAGTATCTCGAATTTTGGTTTGGGCGGAATCCAGCTCCTGTCTAATCTCTGCGGTTCATATCCCAGGTATAGACAATTGGGAAGCGGATTATCTCAGTCGCCAAACGTTGCATCCGGGCGAATGGTCTCTTCACCCAGAGGTATTTCTTCAGATTGTTCAAATGTGGGAACTTCCAGAAATAGATCTGATGGCGTCTCATCTAAACAAGAAACTTCCCAGGTATCTGTCCAGATCCCGGGATCCTCAGGCGGAGGCAGTGGATGCATTATCACTTCCTTGGAAGTATCATCCTGCCTATATCTTTCCGCCTCTAGTTCTTCTTCCAAGAGTAATCTCCAAGATTCTGAAGGAATGCTCGTTTGTTCTGCTGGTAGCTCCGGGATGGCCTCACAGGTTTTGGTATGCGGATCTTGTCCGGATGGCCTCTTGCCAACCGTGGACTCTTCCGTTAAGACCAGACCTTCTGTCTCAAGGTCCTTTTTTCCATCAGGATCTGAAATCCTTAAATTTAAAGGTATGGAGATTGAACGCTTGATTCTTGGTCAAAGAGGTTTCTCTGACTCTGTGATTAATACTATGTTACAGGCTCGTAAATCTGTATCTAAAGAGATATATTATAGAGTCTGGAAGACTTATATTTCTTGGTGTCTTTCTCATCATTTTTCTTGGCATTCTTTTAGAATACCGAGAATATTACAGTTTCTTCAGGATGGTTTAGATAAGGGTTTGTCCGCAAGTTCCTTGAAAGGACAAATCTCTGCTCTTTCTGTTCTTTTTCACAGAAAGATTGCTATTCTTCCTGATATTCATTGTTTTGTACAAGCTTTGGTTCGTATAAAACCTGTCATTAAGTCAATTTCTCCTCCTTGGAGTTTGAATTTGGTTCTGGGGGCTCTTCAAGCTCCTCCATTTGAACCTATGCATTCATTGGACATTAAATTACTTTCTTGGAAAGTTTTGTTCCTTTTGGCCATCTCTTCTGCCAGAAGAGTTTCTGAATTATCTGCTCTTTCTTGTGAGTCTCCTTTTCTGATTTTTCATCAGGATAAGGCGGTGTTGCGAACTTCTTTTGAATTTTTACCTAAAGTTGTGAATTCCAACAACATTAGTAGAGAAATTGTGGTTCCTTCATTATGTCCTAATCCTAAGAATTCTAAGGAGAAATCGTTGCATTCTTTGGATGTTGTTAGAGCTTTGAAATATTATGTTGAAGCTACTAAATCTTTCCGAAAGACTTCTAGTCTATTTGTCATCTTTTCCGGTTCTAGAAAAGGCCAGAAAGCTTCTGCCATTTCTTTGGCATCTTGGTTGAAATCTTTAATTCATCTTGCCTATGTTGAGTCGGGTAAAACTCTGCCTCAGAGGATTACAGCTCATTCTACTAGGTCAGTTTCTACTTCCTGGGCGTTTAGGAATGAAGCTTCGGTTGATCAGATTTGCAAAGCGGCAACTTGGTCCTCTTTGCATACTTTTACCAAATTCTACCATTTTGATGTATTTTCTTCTTCTGAAGCAGTTTTTGGTAGAAAAATACTTCAGGCAGACTCTTGTGTGGAAAGATCCACATCTTGGGTAATCATTATCCCATACGTCACTAGCTCATGGACTCTTGCTAATTACATGAAAGAAAACATAATTTATGTAAGAACTTACCTGATAAATTCATTTCTTTCATATTAGCAAGAGTCCATGAGGCCCGCCCTTTTTTGTGGTGGTTATGATTTTTTTGTATAAAGCACAATTATTCCAATTCCTTATTTTATATGCTTTCGCACTTTTTTCTTATCACCCCACTTCTTGGCTATTCGTTAAACTGAATTGTGGGTGTGGTGAGGGGTGTATTTATAGGCATTTTGAGGTTTGGGAAACTTTGCCCCTCCTGGTAGGAATGTATATCCCATACGTCACTAGCTCATGGACTCTTGCTAATATGAAAGAAATGAATTTATCAGGTAAGTTCTTACATAAATTATGTTTTTATGCAATAAAGGCAAAAAAAGTTCTAGATTAAACTTTTCTTGAAAAGTTAAAGGGAAAACAGTTATGTAATTTTGAACTTTAAAGGGACATTGTACACTAAGATTTTTCTTTGCATAAATGTTGTGTAGATTTATATAGCCCAACTTGGAGTATTTTTGTAACAATGTATAGTTTTGCTTGTTTTTTAAAAACATTGTGCTGATTTTCAGACTTCTAACCAAGCTCCAAAGTATCAGATGTAGACTCAAATCTACAGATTCCTGTCGCTCCTGTTTGTGCAATGGGTTTTTTCATATGCAGGGGTGGTGGGAGGGAGTGTCTGCTCTTCCTGCTTTCTCAGCCCCTTTAAATGGGTGTTCCAACCTAACCTCATTAATAGTGCTAAACCAGGAGCTTCTAAGTAAGTTTTTAAAAGGTTTTATACTGGATTTTTAGATCAGTATCAGTATTTATAGTAGTGTATATTACATGCAGTTATATAAAATTGGTGTTTACTGTCCCTTTAAAGCACAAACTGACTAGACCTAAATCTAGTAGTAACCTCCGTCTAACAGAACAGATGGCAGCTAAATTTGTAGAGAGGGATTCAGTCAATGCAAATGAGACCAGTTTACAGTTCCCATTTATCAAATGAGACAATAGCACCTGATAACGTGTCTTCGTGCTAAAGGGGAGGGGGGGCAGCTTGGCTTCGGGCCCCATTTGCCTGCCTAATGTGAGAATACACATTGTGATATCTATGTCCTCAGTTCTCAGGATACTTGCTTTGATACAACGCCACTCCATGAACATCAACACTTGCTGGAGGAGGTCCTGACTGAACAACTGTACTTCCGTCCATTACCCAGTAGGCAAACATCCAATGGTGTGGATAGATTTATGGGGTGCTTCATTTTTGCTTCCAACATTTTTATGGTTTTATTTTTTATTTTTAACCACAGCTCATAGATAGTTAAAGAAATTGAGCAGGTAACTGAGAACCCAAATGTCAAAATATTAATATTTACTTTACCTATTGATCATACTTTGAAAACAAACCATATATTGCTTATATTTCTCCTTTCCCATCTGCAGTCATTTTGCATAATTAGAACTTTAAAGGGACAATGTACTGTAAAATATTTTCCCCTTCAATGTGTTTCCAATGTTCCATTTTACCTGTTGGTGTGTATAAAAGTGTTTACAAATAGCCCTTTATTGTGTTACTTAAAACAGCTGCCTGTTCTAGCCCCACCTATACTGAAAAATTCAGTACTTAAGTATTGGCTATATTATAGCTATGTAAACATGAAGCTGTCGAAGAGTTTACACTCCCAGTCGGGTGTGTGAGATATTTGTACTAAAATGTACATTTTCAGTTGTTCTTTATTTCAGGCAGAGCTAAGGGGCAAGATTACATATGCGGCGTCCCCCTGCAAAAGCCATTGACACCGTTTTTTATGCGGTTTTGGTATCACATATACAGTGCCGCATATAAATGCAGCACGTATATTTCACCCGTTGGCCACAAATTTTACTCCCATAAGCTAACATAGAACCGCGTCGCAAATCAGTATCACATATTCAGCGCAAGGACTTATGTGGCGAAAATGGAGAAATTTTACTCCATTTTCACCTCACCACACATAGGCAGGCACAGCAAGCCTAGCACTGAGTTTGTGAGCACAGTAACTCCAGCAACTGCCTGAAAATATTAACTAACACCTAACGCATGCGCAATATCTATCTACCTCCTTAAAATAACTAACACCTAACGCATGCACAATATCTATCTACCTGTCAACCACAATCCCCCACCACAATAACTACTAAAGTATATTAACCTCTAATCCGCCATTAACCCACATCGCAATAAAACTAATAAAGTACATTAACCCCTAATCCGCCATTAACCCACAACGCAATAAACCTATTAAAACTATTAACCCCTAATCCACCAAACCCACACAACACAATAATCCTAATAAATCTATTAACCCCTAACCTAACACCCCCTAATCTAACACCTCCTAAATTAATCATAATTACCTAAATTAAAAAATACTAAGTTACAAACAATTAAAATAAAAATGCTAACAACTTAAAAATAAAAAAAATAAGATTAAATTAATCTAAGATTACAACAATAAAGAATTCTAACATTACATAAAATAATAAACCAAATTATCAAAAATAAAAAAAATAAACCTAATTCCTATGAAACTAAAAAAGCCCCCCAAAATAAAAACACCCCTAATCTAATACTGAAATTACCAATAGCCATTAAAAGGGCCTTTTGTAGGGCATTGCCATAAGTTAGACAGCTCTTTTACCTTAAAAAATACTAAGTCCCCCCTCTAACAGTAAAACCCCCCACCAACTAAACAACCCAAAATAAAAAAAATAACACTAAAAAATCCCAAACTACCCATTGCCCCTAAAGGGGCATTTGTATGGGCATTGCCCTTAAAAGGGCATTCAGCTCTTTTACTGCCCTTAAAAGGGCATTCTGCTCTTTTACTGCCCTTTAAAGGGCATTCAGCTCTTTTTCAAAGGCCCATTAAATCCCTAATCTAAAAAAACAAACCCCCAAAAAATAAAAAGAAGCCTAAATCTAACACCCAGATAGATACTCACGGTTCCTGAAGTCCGGCGGTGAAGTCTTCTTCCAAGCAGTGATATCTTCGTCTAGGAACAAGCCGTCGCGGAGCACGGAACTGAAGACCGGTGACCGCGGAACTGAAGACCGGTGATGGCGGAACTGAAGACCGGCGACCGTGGATCAATGGAGCGTGGAGATCCTCTTTGTACGATCACCGCCGCACACTGAATATTGAATTCAAGGTATGCGTTTAAATATGGGGTACCTTGCATTCCTATTGGCTGATTTGAGTCTTCAAATTCAAATCAGCCAATAGGGTGAATACTACTGAAATGTTATTGGCTGATTTGAACAGCCAATAGGATTTCAGAAACTCTCATCCTAATGGCTGATTTGAATTTGAAGAATCAAATCAGCCAATAGGAATGCAAGGGACGCCATATTTAAACGCGTACCTTGAATTCACTATGCAGTGTACGGCGACAATCGTACAAAATGGATCCTCCACACTCCATGGCTCCATGGTCGCCGGTCCTGCTCTGCGTCGGCTTGGTCCTCGATGAAGAAGGAAGAGGTCCCTGCTTGGAAGAAGATGTCACCGCTTGGAAGAAGACTTCACCGCCTGGAACTGGAGCTTCTCCGCCAGACTTCAGGAACGGTAAGTACTTATTTGGGGGGTTAGATTTAGGCTTATTTTTATTTTTTTTAGATTAGGGATTTCTGGGCACTCTTAAAAGAGCTGAACACCCTTTTAAGGGCAGTAAAAGAGCTGAATGCCCTAGGTAGTTTAGGATTTTATAGTGTTAGTTTTTTTTATTTTTGGGGGTTTAGTGGGTGGGGGTTTTACTGTTAGACGGGGGACTTAGTATTTTATTTAAAAATTAAATATAGGGGATACCTTGCGCAAAACAATAGTGGGGGTATACCTCTAGCTCTCCTCAAAGGGTTCCCTAGTGAACCCCTAAGTAAGTGACATATAATTAGGTAATAGAGGGGAGCGCCAATAAAGGCTGAGGTAAAAATAGAAATGGATGAAAAAGTTGGTATCTAATTTAATACATAATATTTAAAAATTCAAAAATATAAACAGTCAAGTCATGGATCCATGTTAAAAACAAGACAGAAATATACAATAAAAATATGGTAGAAATATACAATAAAAATAAAACTGATGATAAATAGCTGTATTATCGATCTGTACAGATAGGCTGGCCTGAAAAAAAGTGTCCAAACAAACTTCAAATGTCAATTAGTGTCCATCCAAGTTGATGATATAGTTGTAATATCCAGAGTCAATAATGTGGAAGTAGAAAAACCAAGTGAAATGTGGCAAAAATGTTGGAAAAAATTAAAAAATGTTGAAAAAATGTGATATAAAAAATAAAAACAAAAAATGAGGAGTGAAAAATGTGCAAAAATTCCAATATATAAAAAATAAAAAAAATTCCAAAAAAATTGTGATATAAATGTGTCACCAAAATCCTCTGTGGTGATGAGGTGGTTTTAATGAAAGAAAATACTGAAATATGCTGGAAAAATGTGCATAGAAAAACTCTGCATAAAAAACTCATAAGAGTAAAAAAAAACTGTGAAAAAAAAGATAAACAATATTGTAGAATATATCAACTATTAAGTTCATATATTGGTAATATGCTTACTCAAATCTATTGACGCGTTTCAGCCTTAATCTCCTGTGTGTGTGTGCATATGTATTTATGTGCTTATATGTGTATATATGTCTCTAAATATATATATATATATATATATATATATATATATATACAGATAAATACATATACACACATATAAATATATATATATATATATATATATATATACGTATACATATTTAGGCATGTATATGTATGTATCTAAATGTTAAAGCCCTTTGCCTGCCTTTTTTTCTCTAATATCTAAAACCGCATATCTTTGAGCCCTTATAACAATTTTGTGCAATTTTTTTATTTATTTTTTTAGCTAGTATTATTATGAATGTAACTGTACTTTTTATTTTCGATGTGTTTTGTAACAGTTTCGCAAAACTTTTAACCAGACCTCTGGGACCTAATCATTGTATCGTAAATTTTAATTTCACCCACACGTTCGCATATACTTTCAACTTGTAATACAAGGGTTAAACCAAAAGCAAGAAAACACCCACAATAAACCTCTTTTCACTTGCGAGTAACTGTTAGCCTTTATTTATTTTTTTTTACTTAATTTTTGAAGGGTCCATTACTTCCTGTCACAACCCCACTAGGTGGCTGTTGTCTCTATAGGAAGACAAAGCAGCAGCTTTTCCTTTGAAGTTTTTCTAGGATACATCTGCTTTAGCTGTGATCAGTTTATTGCCCATGCTCAGTAGAGGACTTCTGCTGCACAAAAAGTGAAAGAATGTAAACTCTGTAATGATGGCACCCTTATCTAGATGCAGGCATTGGCTACCCTGAGAATTTGCAAGTGTGCAATTATCAAGAAAACAAGTTAGTTACTGTTTTTAACACAATTTGTTTCTTATATCTACTGTGATTTAACATATTTATTTTTACTAAATGAACACTGTTTCATATCCCTTTTGAAAAAGATTGGTGACAGGGGGCATCTTTGTCTTTTCTCTTTTAAAAGTTGTATTACCTGTGATTCTTGACCTCTCACCAGAATTCTGGCAGTAGAGCTTCTATACGGGCCCTAAGTTAAGTTTAAAAAAGTAATACCAAACCCAAATCTTTGTAATGCTGTATGGATAAGATCCCAAATGTTACAGAAAACTTTTTCAGCGTTGATTGCTAATATAACTGCTTCTTCATATAAAGCCGGTCTGGTCTTTGTGAATAACAGCCGTTAAAATGCCCTGTAATCTAAGTGTCATGATCCTGGTTAGGATTTTATAATCTACAGTAAGTAAAGCTATAGGTCTATATGATTCAAGTTTATCATTTTTTTTCTCCTGCTTTTGGTGTAAGACAAATTGAGGAATGTATATATTGTGAATTTGGTTTTACATTCCCTTCCCAATAGTAATTAAATAAAAAGTTCAAACCGGGGAAGATAGAAACTTTTACTATTTTGTAGTAATCTGCTGTTAGATTATCTGGCCCAGGAGTTGTATTATGTGCTAATTCTTTAATAATCTTTTCTACTTTATCACATTCAATCCTCCTATTCAGCAAGATTATTTCCTGCTCTTAAACTCTGGGCAAATTACCTTCTTTCAGAATGTATCTTTATTTTCTTTATGTAATTGTGAACTGGCATACATTTCTGAAAAGTATTTCTTAAATGCTTTTGTTCAGAATAATTTTTTGTTATTCTTGTCCCTTTACTCTCTATAGTTGATATTCTATTTGTACCGTTTTGTATTTTAATTAAGTTTGCCAAGATTGTTCCTGATTTTTTGACCTTGCTTATAAAAACACACCTTTAATACTGATCTTTATTTTTTGTAAAGACTGTGTTAAGAATGTCTCTGTCTTGCTCCAGTTTTCTAAAGTTGGGGTCCTTAAATAAATGTAATAACAATTGGATACCTATGTTATGAGTTGTTGTTTTTTCTTTCTATAAGTAGTTATCCCCCCACACACTCATTAAAGTTTTTGATGTTTCCCACCAAAGCTCTGGGATTGTTATATGTGCTATATTATTTATCTCAAACTATCTCCATTTGCATTTAATATATTGTATAAAATCTTGATTGTTTGTTGGGAAGAACAGCCTTTGTTAACCTTGTTGAGTGATATTTGACCTGCTATTAAAATGATATGGGGGTATGATGATATAATGATTTGTGTTAATTTACTGTTCATTATTCTATTTATCTATTTGTTTGATACTAAAAAAAATCTATTTTTGAACATGTTTGGGATGTCTTAGACAAGCATGAAAAATGCTTAACAAGTGTGTTTCTTATCCTCCAAATATCTCCCAAGTTCAGTGCGTTGGTTATAAATTTATATTTAAAATTATAATTTATATCATTTAGTTCTGCTCGCTTTAACGAAAATCTGGTACATAATGGAGACATTTCTTTCCCCTCTCTAATAGTCTCTGCAGAATAGTTTAGTTTTTTGTTATTTTTTCTTTAATTGCAAGTATTGTCTTCAGACTCTTTACACCAAGTAGACCTTTATAAGATATTTAAATTTGGTTGGAGAAAGTATGTTGATGACATACTTTGCAGCCGTGTTGACTCCCTCCTACCGGAACCTGAAAGCCTTACATTTTTTTAATATTATATCATAACAACGCCCAACATTTCTTCATCCAAGATCAAGAATACTGGGGGTTGAATTTTGGTGACCCAGGGTAGAGCCGAGGCAGTCCAGAAGTGTTGGGTAGTTTATGAATGCTGTCGGGCAGTAAAAGGACTTGATATGGTACTCTGGGGGTACAGTAGGAGGGCATGACCAGGTGCATTAAGGCATTTATCAGTGGTTTTAGATAGTTGTTGGCTTTACTTTGTAAAACTGAGACATATGGGCTAAATTACGAGTGAGGCACATATTAACGCTCCAGCTTGATCATTAATTGCACTAGAAGTAAGATTTTTGTGCTCTTATTACTAGTTGAAAGTAAACCGTTTTCACTCTAGCGGTAATCCGACGAGCGCAAAAATCAGAAGTTAGAATATTGCATGAGCGTTCAAGTATTCCCCCAAAGAAGTCAATGGAGAAAAAAAATTAAAAATATAAACACCACACTCTCGCACAAACACGATCGAATATTTATTTATGCAAGTCCAACATGAAAATATGATTATTTCATATTCCAATGTTCTTTACATAGCAACATAGCAGAATATATTTTATTTGTTCATAATACATATATATATATATATATATATATATATATATATATATATAAAATGATATTTTGGTACAATATATATATATATCTATACCTATATATAGATGATTATATAGGTATAGCTATATACAGACATATATATATATATATATATATATATATATATATAATTCTGCTATGTGCAGAACATTGGAATGTCAAATATTGACAGTAAATACATAGTTAAAAACTTTATTAAAAATGAAGATTGCATAAATATGCCTTTACATGGTTTCATCTACTTAATGGCAAAGGGCTCCAATGCACTTATATATATTTTCTCAAATTTTCATTGAATACACTGAGAAAAGTATACACTCTCAAGCACTCCCCCAAATGTTCTTACATGAGTTGAATTTGAAAAAACTAGAGGTACAATTGCCTCAATATATATGGCACTAAAAAGTGCTAGATAAAACATAACTTTTATTATGTTCACTTATGTTAAACATGGGAAAAATAACACGTATTTAAAAAGATGTTTTACCTACTATTATCTAAATAGGGTAGTTCTAATCTTAATAATTATTGTAGGAAAAAAACAATCCCCCATGTTTTAGTGGACATATATTTCATTTTGTAGGGAAATAGTTGGCTATATATGTATGTATGCATCTGTTTTGAGAACCATATATATGTGTTTCTATAGAGCACGAACACCAATTGAGTGAAATATCTAAATCTTGTTTCTCATATAGTGGGTTATGTATTCTCCTTTATAGGTACAGTTTATGAGTATACGTTGCAATTATATTGCTAATCATGAGCATATTATTAATTGCGTATTGAACCGTAGTTTGGTATAAGGATTAAATTAGCGCTGTTCACTGATGTCAATCATGAGCTGGATGTACAGTATACCCTTGATACCTAAGTATCAAATATGCCAAATGTTGCTAAATATAAATATGCAGTCGTTTATTATTGAAACATGAATAAGAATTGGTAACAGTTACCTATCTAAGGACTTCCTCTGATGTTTGTTAACATTAAAGATTTTAGTCATTGCTCAGAGAAGTGAATTATACCTTTGTATATAATTTGTGGTTCAAATAGTAAAATCTCAGATTAATCATTGCTGACCCATACATATAAGTTTATATAAATAAATATTTCAAATCAATATTTATTGAGTGCCCTCGTTTATATTTGTGCAGTACTTTTTGCAAAAATCATTCATATATTAAAGCATTCAGCACAGTAACAGCATTCATGTTTACGCCTGTACATTACTGTTTATCCACAAAATGTTTTGCTTTAAATAAAGTTAGCCCAGTATCTATATATAACCCCCTTGTTGTATCGTTATATTATTTTTGAAAATTGGTACCGTATTTGGTGTACAGCACAGTATCAGCCTTTTTTATATTTACGCCTGTGTGCTACTGTTTATCCACAAAGTGTTTTGCTTTAAATAAGGTTTGCCCAATATCTATAGGTGACCCCCTTATGGTATTGTTATATTATTTTGTATAGTCAGTACTGTTATATTGTTATAATGTTATATTTTTATTATAATCGGTACCTATTTGGTTAGGTACGCTCTTTTGTTTATATATATATATATATCTGTGTACTGATCGTGTGTCACACGGACATCAGTTCCGCTATTATACGGCACCAATATTTGTATTGATTATTTAAGCTGATTTAATTTAGCAAAATATAAAATAATGAAAGTAAAGTAGGTATAACATTTAAAAAAAGGAACCCTGTACATTCCCCACTCCCTCCTGATGCATTTCGCTAGTATAGCTTTTTCAAAGGCAGCGAGCCAGTGTTTTTTCCAGGTTATATTACCTGCTTTGTCCTGCCTTCATTTTCTGATTGGTGCACACATTTGTCAATCACTGATGACATGTTGGCAATCAAGTCTCATTCATCCTATTGGATTTCACAACTCTATCTGGTTCGTGTGTATATTTTTTGCCAGATATAATATTCTGGATTATCATAACATAAAGAAGTTTATTCATATTTGGTCATCATGCTTTGTTTCATCAAAGTATAAAAATAAACATGTTGAAATTATTTTCAGTTCTATATTAATAATTAAAGAGACAAAGAAAAAGAAAAAAAAAAGTGGAAAAAATACCCCACTCTCTAGCAAACACAATCACATATTCTCATTTGCGCTAACCCAACTTTAAAATATGAATATTTCATATTCCAATGATTTTTACAGATTCATAAATACATATTTCTATATATTCAATACAAAAACCCCCTTAGAACAGGGTGAGAATAAAGAGAAATGCCTCTGAGCACAAAAATTAGTTAAAGGACCAGTCAACAGTGTAGATTTGCATAATCAACAAATGCAAGATAACAAGACAATGCAATAGCACTTACTCTGAACTTCAAATGAGTAGTGGATTTTTTTTCTGACAATTTTAAAAGTTATGTCTTTTTCCACTCCCCCTGTACCATGTGACAGCCATCAGCCTATCACAAATGCATACACGTACCATGTGACAGCAAACAGCCATTCACAAATGCATACACGCTTATTCTTGCACATGCTGAGTAGGAGCTGGTGACTCAAAAAGACTGTGCACATTTTGTTAATGGAAGTAAATTGGAAAATTGTTTAAAATTGCATGCTCTATCTGAATAATCAAAGTTTAATTTTGATTGAGTGTCCCTTTAAGTAAGAAAAATGAGATGAACAAAGGTTCCTTGTTGGTTTTTTAATTTGCTCACTACTGGTCAAAATATAATATAGACATATATATTTACCCTTGTTTAATCGCTACATTCCTGGCAAGACAGCTTTGTATAACGCTAGTTAAATGTAAAGGAATACGTAATATGGCTACTTATGAGTAGATATTTTATGTTGTATTTACTTAGGTTCATTGCGCATTATAGACTTTACATATACTTAACTTAGCTTGATCGCTACATTCCTGGCAAAATAGTCTGGGTAGCTAGTAACATTTAAAAATCTTATTCCTGCTGCACTATTTGAGTGTTTATTTATAAATTACAGCTACTAAGCAGGTTAAATCTGTATTTTTCAATAGTGTTGATAACTGACATCTGTTAGTAGCGTGTGTAACAATTGTAACATATCCAGGTGTCCACCTCTTTTCCTATGTATACAACCAAGTATTAGTGAAAACTCAGACCGCATTTAAATGTGATATTACATACATTCTTCTCAACAACGTTATTCTATATTCATATAACTTCACTCCATACTACGGTCCAAATAAAGTCTTACAATCAGCACCAGTAGTGTAGTGCTATTCATATTTTTTTGTTGGGCAGCAAACAGTGCATCTTTTTTTCGCTTTATGTTGCAATTTTAATAATTACAATAAAAGTTAAATTTAACAACTTTGTTTATCTCATTTTTCTTACTTAACTCATTTTTGTGCTCAGAGGCATTTCTCTTTAGTCTTACCCTGCTCTAAGGGTTGTTTTGTATTGAATTAAATCTGTTATAAATGCCTATGCACAACTATTTGTTCAGGCCTATAACTAATTAAACAAGGCTCTCAAATAATAACTCTACATAATCTTTGAATTCAACTCGCTTGTGTTGTTTGAATAACATATTTCTATATATATCTAATGGAATTTTGGTACAATATATAGCTATACCTATATATAGATGATTATATATAGGTATAGATATATACAGATATATAAAGGAATATCTATTTATAAATACATAGAACATATTCTGTTGTGTGCAGAACATTGCAATGTCAAATATTTACAGTAAATACATTGTTAAATCTTTTATTAAAAATGAAGATTGCATAAATATGCTTTTACATGTTTTCATCTACTTAATGGCAAAGGGCTCCAATGCCCTTAGATATATATGTCTATATATGTATACATATGTATTTATGTGTTTATATGTGTATATATGTTTGTAAATACATATATACTCATATAAATACATATGTACACATATATAGACAAATATCTATACATACAAATACATCTTTTGAAATGTGTATGTATCTCAATGTTAAAGGCCTTTCCCTGCTTTTTTTTTTTACATCTGAGATCTCATATCTTTGAGTCTTTATAACATTTGTGTGCAATATTTGTTTTTAATCATATTTATTAGATAGTGTTATTAGGAGTGTAACAATACTTTGTAATGTATTTTTTATATGTTTTGTGCAACTTATTATTTTTGCGAAACAGTTAACCAGAGCTCTGAAGTCGCGGTAATTCTGCCGTAACTTGCAATTGTGCTCACGCAATCATGTTTACATTCAACTCGTAATATGAGCGGTAAGCCCGATGAGCTCAAACCTTCGCAATATACCCCATATCGCTTGGGCTTAAACATTTGCACCCCACTCGTAATCAAGCCCATAAAGGGTAGGGAAATAGGCAGAAGGAACATTGTTGTAGAAATTTCAATCCAAGAATATCCTATAAATTTTGGTATGCATTTGTGCCTTTGCAAGCTCTGTAATAAACTAAGGCACATACATTATGACCACAGGAATTCCTACAATATAGTGGATAAATAGGAAGTTTACATACTGAAAAAATACAATATAAAATAAGAATAAAAATATATCTTTATTAAATACCATATTATTGCCACAATTCGTAAACTAGCTCATATATTGCAAACAAGCTAAACTCATAGATGTCAGTTGAGCAAGGCCCTGTCCAGCAGGTAAATTACCTCCCTGTGCTTCAGACAACCATAAAAGAGCGGAGACTGAAGGTGCACTGCCAAAACCTTATGCCAGGTAGTTCAAGGTCAGGAGAGGAAAAAAATGAGTAGCAAAGAGTGAAGTGAGATGTGAGTAGGTAGTAGGATCGAGGGAAGAAAATAAAGGAGAGGATTCAAACTTAGACTCCCTTTAGGCAGGTATCTCCCATGCACTTTTTTTTCTTATGTCATCAATCTGGTGTATTTAGCTTTTATGCTGTCCTAGGCATAACATAATTATTCTCACAAAAGGAGGACTGTGGCAAATTAATGAGTCTATAAGCACTTAAAGGGACATGAAGCCTAGTTTATTTTCTTTCATGATTTAGATAGAGCATGCAGTTTTAAACAACTTTCTCGATTACTTCTATTATCATTTTTCTTCGTTCTCTTTGTATCTTTTGTTGAAAAGCAGTGACATAAGCTCAGGAGCGTGCACGTGTCTGGAGCACTATATGGCAGCAGTTTTGCAAGAATGTTATCCATTTGCAAGAGCAGTTGATGGCAACATTATTTCCTGCCATGTAGTGCTCCAGTGTCATGCTCATAGGAGCGGTTCAAGAGTTTGGAGTTTATGTGTTTAGGTGACAGACTTAATCCCATCTTGAGCACTTAAAGTTGCCAGTGGTATGGGCTTCTTAATGGAACTACCGGCCATTGGGCATAGCTAAAGAAACAGACAATCAATGCTAGTTTATTGTAAAGGACACTGAAGGATCGGATACTGGAAGCAGCAGAGGTGAGCTGGTGCTCCCACTTCAGAGCTGTAATCAGAGGTAATGCCCACGATAGGGCCCGGAACAGGAATGCCCACCCTAAGCCCAAAACGGTAATGCCCACTTGAGGCACAGAAAGGAATGCCCACTTGAGGCCAAAGACTGGAATGACAACTTGAGGATGAAGTCTGGAACAGGATTTAGAATCTGGGTGGACACAATAGCTGCATACTGATATGTAGCAGATACCCTCAGAAGGGCTTGAGTGTAGTAACTGGTGACTGGCACTTGGCAGATATCCTCTGCAGAGCTTGAGTGCAGTAACTGGAGACTGGCACTTGGCAGACACTCCATGTAGAGCTTGGTACAGTAGCTGGATACTAGAACTTGGCAAGCACCCTCTGCAGAGCAGGGCACTGAAACAGGATGCCATTGCTTGGCAAGCATCCTCTGCAGGACTTGGGTACAAGTGCAGGATACCAGAGAAGGCAGGATGGTGATACAGGGTAACAGGTAGCAGTGACAGGCTTGTGATAAGAGAATAGACAGGAGACAAGCTGAGATTCAGATACCTTAGAGCAGTACAATAAGTCACCAAATAAAGGGAGAATTCATTACAATAGCCAGGACAGGAGACAAGGACAAGTTTGGTATAGCAGAATAGCAGTCCGATCTTTTAGCAAACAAAAAGCATATCCAAAAGAGTAGTCAGGAGGCAAGGCAAATTCAGGAACCAGAGGAAAAAATCAAACGGGAACTCAGGCAAGCTCAGAAGCCCTAACAGACTGGTAGAACCACAATGTCAGGGCAGAGAGTAGTCTGTGAGGATGCCTTTTATAGCAGTGCTGATAAGGTAACTACCTGCAGCTGACAAGCAGGTGGAGCTAAAGAGCACAATCAGTGCAGGCAACAGGTCTCCCAAAGCATCAGCACACAATTAAGCCCTCTGGTGTCGCAGAGGCAGGGCTACAAGCTGTGAATCAGGAGTCCCAGGTTCAATACCAGGCAGGGTGGTGACATCTGGACACTTATCTAGGTATCTCTTCAACTAAGAATGAAGCAAATGCAAATTTGATCATAGAAGTACATTTTTTTATTTTTTTTATAAATGTATACTGTCTGAATCACAAAATATTTTTGGGGGGTTTCTTTTCCCTTTAAATAACAATGACTGCTAAATTATTTTTAAGCCCTTAGGGGCATACATGGTCACTTATAAAGCAACATAATTAGGGTTAGTTCATGGCACCACAATCATTTACAAATGTAGCTTTCATGTAACTATATGGCTAGTGGCAAAATTGGAAATACCTGTTAGCCTGGAATCTAAAGTGTTGCTCTTATGGGCTTCCTTGGTCCATATCCACCATGGGGGAATAACTCCAAACAACTCCCCAGCTAATGGCTGTACTTGCTGCTTTTTCCAAACTGCAATAGCCGATATGTAGGACTTTACTCGTTAATGGTTCAGTCTAAACTACTTCCCATGTCCTCCCCTCCATGAGGTCATGTGGGCACCAAATTCAGCAAAATATACCACAACTGTTTATACTGCTAGATTCAAGTGTGCTGAAAAGAAAAATAAGATTTAAAAAGAGTTCACAGCTATGAGAATGGCAAATGGCTGAAACGTGTCATCTGTTTCTTGACGTATACCAGCTATAGAAATACTGTTCATTTCTGTCTGTGTGGAGAGATGTTTTAATTAAAATTTTAGAATAAAGTTTTATTTTTAAGTAGTGCTGCTCCACTACCCACTAGACAATAAGGTATATTGGATTTGTAATAAAATGAATACATTTGGAGTGGGAATTCATCTTGCCATAAAAATGCTATTCATAATGTGCCCTCCAAAATCTTGCTGCTATAGACAGAGGTCTAGTTGGCCCATAGTAAAATACATCCCTTATAAGACAGTCTATTTGACAGCCATATTCATTGCACACATACATGTATGAAAATCAGTAATACATTGTAATACAAATTGTGTCTTAGACAGCCATTTAATTTACCTAATGGTAATTCTGACCCTTGCCATTAAAATTTCTCTAATAACCATGATTGCTTTACATACAGGTAAATTGAAGTTATTTATCAATATCAAGGTAATTTAGCTCAGAAAATAGTATCAACTGTGACATTTCTTGATTTCTTGATTTTAGCCTTCTAGTTTAATCCCATAATTAATTTTGTATTGCTATTTTCTAAATTATACAGAGTACTCATTAATCAAAAGAATAATTTAATTTTCACCTTGTTGAATTGTTGTACAGACATTCTTTAATATTATTTAATGCCTACTGAACAAAATGAACAAATGAATATATACTTCAACTTGAAGAAGAAAAAATGTATTTTAAAGAAAAAAATGAAAATGATGTTGCTACTATTATTATTTTATTTGGTATATAGAAAACAATGAATTTACTTGGGTTTAAAGTCAAAGGGTTACATAGAACCTCTGCCAGGTTTGAAAAATTTTAAAAATCACAAAAACTAAGTATACACCATACTATTTATTGTTCTCTAAATTAATATATATGTTTCTATAAGTCTGCGTGTGAATGTGTCTTTATGCACATAGACCAGATTTAGAAACAGCTGCAAGTTTAAAACCTCAAAGCATTTTGCAGCATTCATCTGAGCTAATATGTCTCCCTGTTGTAGGGTGTTCTTTCCATAGACTTCTATGGGGCACCCTACAAAAAGATAACTACTAAACGAACACTAAATCAACTGCGCTAAACCTGAAGTTGCGTTATGAATACTTCAAATTCTTAAGTTCTTCACATAGAAGAAAATTTCTTTTAATATATATATATATATATATATATATATATATATATATATATATAATTATTTCTCTATATAGTATATACAGATATACATAGAAATATTTAAAAAAAATAATAATAGACATACACAGATATAAATATTTAGAGCAGTTTTGACTTTCAATTTAAAATACCAGAGCTATTTAGCAAGGTTGCAATATTCATTGAAAGTATCAGATGCACTACAGCAATGTTGGCCGTGTTAACCCATCTCTGACTCTGATAAATGTGATTTACCATGGATTTGTGATGAAGTTGCACGCTAATGTTAGCACGGTCCAGCGATACTGCTTATCGTGACCTGCACTATTATTATTGCACCACTTGTAATCTGGGCCTATATGTGATATAGTTATAGGAAATATGGGGAAATCCCAGCTCTGTTTTGGTTACTAGTAATATGTAGTTAAATTACTGTACTCTCCAGGACACTGGCTATATGAAGGTTTTTTTCTATTTTTTTATTTTTTTGGCAAGCATGAGATCTAGTGTTTTGTTTTTATTGGGCATATAAATAAAAAAATATGCAAAAGCAAGTATAAGATTATTTTTTGTTTATGCTAAAGCCATGCTGATATTAAAGTGCACCTCCATTTGGACTACATTATTTTGCTTCAGACAAGAACTGCTACAGTTCTGTAGTTTTTCAAAATATTTCATTTTAAAAAATGTGTGCTTTTGTTAATATGGTTAGTGACAGAGAATGGGAAGTGTTGAAGAAAAAAAATACAACTTGAAACAACTGGTCCAAATCCAAAAGGTTATTATTGTACAATCAAGCAGGATTACAACAGAGGGACAGCATGTCATCACTTTACAGTAACACAAGCTGGCGCGCAAAATCAGATAAGAACAGTGTCTCTTTATAGCCTCAAACTGTCCCATGTGCTGTGCTTTGAGCCAATCCAGAATCTTCGCATGTAGGCAACTCGTGGTCTTCTTATCTCGTCCATACTGCACTTGGGTGGTTTACTTAACACTAGAAGTTTATATTTTTGCAAGCACAACAGAATAGCTGAACTGACAAGAAAGTGTATTGTTCATAAAGCTATAAGCATCAATTTAATATAAAGCACAGGGCAAAATGGCAGAGTTAAATATTTTTCTCTAAGATTTTTCACACTTTTGATAATTTTATTATCACATATATTTATCTATTACCTTGCGTTTATTATCACGCCTTTATTACTTTGTGTTTCTCATTTGACCAACTAACAGCCTGCCTACCTGGTAATGACCACTTAGACAGACCGTATATCACTGAGTATACAGATAAGCTGCATAGACAGTGGGATGCCAGACATCCATTCCAGACTGCCTACATAGTGATCATTTCCTCTAAGCATTCACACATCTTTATTAGTAACACACAAACACAAAATATACAATCTCCATCTAATCAGATAACAACAGCAGCCAGAACTGCAACCGTCACAGGCCTAGGTCAAAATCTTCTAGTAGGCCCAAAGCTGATGAGGTGTAATTGTGGGACCCTCTCGCAGAGGTTATCAGACGGTCATCTCTGTGGCTGTTGCATCATCTCCCTAAACAATAGGTATCTTCAT
This sequence comes from Bombina bombina, assembly GCF_027579735.1. Taxonomy (NCBI): domain Eukaryota; kingdom Metazoa; phylum Chordata; class Amphibia; order Anura; family Bombinatoridae; genus Bombina; species Bombina bombina. The sequence goes on along the minus strand of NC_069499.1, from coordinate 1,086,736,849 downwards.
CTTTTTGTTGCAATGAGAAACACAAATCATTAACAATTTCCATACAATTAGGCACATTAAAATTAATACTATCACTACCACTATGGGTTTTAAAAGATTTGTAAGCATATTGTTAAACCAGGTTCATCTACACTAAAAATAGCAACGCAACCAATAAACTGAAACACAGGTTAACAGCCAACCTGAACTATTGAAATATATAGAAATACCTTTCAGATTAAAATGTGATTAAGATTCTCCTACAGATAGTATTTCAAATTGTCCTGCAATTATATGTAGTAAATATTGTCTTAAAAGGACAGTCAACACCAGAATTTTTGTTGTTTTAAAAGATAGATAATTCCTTTATTACCCATTCCCCAGTTTTGCATAACCTACACAGTTATACTAATATACTTTTTACCTCTGTGATTAACTTGTATCTAAACATCTTCTGACAGCCCCCTGATCACATGACATTTTATTTATTATCTTTTGACTTTCATTTTAGCCAATTAGTGCAGTGTCTGCCACAATCCACGGGTGTGCTCACAATGTTATCTATAGGGATTACCTGAACTAGATCCCCCGCTGTGAAAAGCAAATACAAAAGCATGTGATTATAGGCGGCCTTCAAGGGCTTAGAAATTATAATATGAGCCTTTCTAGGTCTAGCTTTCAACTAAGAATACCAAAAGAACAAAGCAAAATTGGTGATAAAAGTAAATTGGAAAGTTGTTTAAAATTGCATGCCCTATTTGAAACATGAAAGTTTTTTTTGGACTTGACTGTCCCTTTAAATATAAACAATTCACATGTAAGTCCCAATGTATATATGTTGTAGTTATAATATAAAATACGAACGTCACTCTCCAAGATGCTGATAGATCTTACTAGTCCAAGACGTAATGGTATACAAAGTCAAACTTGAAGAAACATCAAAGGATCCAATGTTATTTTTGTTTACTGCAGTGTGTTTCTGCTTGCAAGTGTCCTGAACCTTTCTGGTGCTGCTCGTTGTAAGGTCCTGATTGTACTCGGATCTAATGTAGAGAGAAACTGAAAAAAGAAAAAACAAGCGCATCCACGATTCACTGTATTTATCTTTTATTATGTCAAATAATAGACCTTAAAAATTCACACTTACAAGATGTGCAAGTAAAACATGCCCATAACATATCACGCCGTCACACTGGAACTCAGTTTGTAAAAGTTCAACTTGAATTATGGGACTGGATTTCTATGGTAAATCTTTTCACACAGACCCAATGATTCCGGCTGTTCAACAAAGGTGAAGAGCTTTCACCGACGATGACAAATTGTTTCTAGTATAACTTCCTTCTGAACGCCTTTCATTCACAACGCGTTTAGAAGGAAGTTATACTAGAAACAATTTGTCATCGTCGGTGAAATCTCTTCACCTTTGTTGAACAGCCTGAATCATTGCGTCTGTGTGAAAAGATTTACCATAGAAATCCAGTCCCGTAATTCAAGTTGAACTTTTACAAACTGAGTTCCAGTGTGACGGCGTGATATGTTATGGGCATGTTTTACTTGCACATCTTGTAAGTGTGAATTTTTAAGGTCTATTATTTGACATAATAAAAGATAAATACAGTGAATCGCAGATGCGCTTGTTTTTTTTTTCTGTTTTTTTCAGTTAAACCAGCTTCCAATGGATCCCATCTAGGAGAATGGGTTCCATCCCGCCTTAGATATATCTCTAGATTTTTGTTGTAACTCTTTTACTTTTTTCATGTGTGTCTCTATGGGATCATGGGAATCCTCCACCCAGGTGCAACATTCTGAGCCAATAATAGCACATGTTCCCTCCTCAATAGCAAGTAGGTAATCAAGAACCATCCTATTCTGAAGAGCCACCTACCTAACTTGGGCTAATTCTTCATTAAGGGCATGTATAGAACTTGTAGTCTCATTAATAATCCCATTCATGATACTAGCGTATTTATTCATTCTATTTGCTAGCTCAATTCCCCAACCTGTCCAGGCAGGGAACCACATTCAGGCTTTATCTGTAGATGAAAATAATTCTCGCTTATACCTTGTTTCCCCTAGGGATGTTTTAAACACTGAAATATCTGATCATGTTCTAATGGCTGGTACAACTCTTCCTATGGTACAGTTACCCCATGCTCCCATGGGAAACCAGGAGTAAGCTTTGTTACCACAAATATAATAGAGTCCTTGTTTCAAGACCCTTGGAATTATCTTACCATGTTTTCCCAGCCATAGTTGAAATTATACCATATTGTGATATAACTGAGTTTGACAGCTCCAGTCATTATTGTCTGTCTGTTCAGGACAGGCATACCTGGGGGCACACAAAGCTTTTAACGTTGAACAAAAACATACACTATTGCAATCAGTATTTACTGTATCGCATGGTGCTTTGTTAGGTTTCATGTTAAATGTTGAGGTAGTATTTCTACAAACTATTTCCCCCACTTATACCTTGGGCAAACTGACTATGCAACCCTTTATGTTGGCAATGTGATTGATATACATTGGCCCTAGACACATTGTAGGTGTAGAAATTATACCAGCAAGTTCTAAGTGTGTACCTTGGTCTGAGAGAGCATTATGAATAGAGTGATTTATATCTATTTGAACATCATAGCTGTAATCTGTCACATTTAAATTTTCATATTGATACACCTATTAAAGGGATTTTTTATGATTAGCAGGAACATGAGAGCATATCCAGTAGTCTGTGGCATTCAGCTGCTTGGCAATTTGTTGATGTAAAAGTCAAATGGAATTTGTCACCCTTCACTGATGCATAGAGGTATAAAACACAAAGAAAAGGACAAAGAGAAAAGCAGGACAGTATATGTACTTTTATATTTTGCTAACCCTCTTCGTCCCCAGTTGCCTCACCCTTTTGACACAGGTTCTTATCACCGACCTGGAAGTCCACCTTCTTACAGTGGATGGCGAGTATCCAGTTTGGTTTCCCTTCCACTTTGACTGAGGTGGGTATAGTCAGCAACACCTAGTATGGGCCGTCAAATCAGCACTCTAGGTGTCTCCTCACGTATCTTCTTATCACCACCCAGTCTCCAGGGTGCAGGTGGTGAGTTCCAGTTATTTCTTCTGGATCTGGTAATGAAGAGAAAACGTTTCAATGCAAATTAGTCGGTTGCTCATGCAGCTGGACAACATAATCAATTAGAGAAGAATACTGCGCATGTAATTATTGTTGAAAGAAAAGGCCTGTTAGTGGTAGTCTACCAAACAAAATCTCAAATGGTGAAAGGCCATGCTTTCCCTTTGGGGTGTGTCTTACTGCAAAGAGGGCTAAAGGTAAGGCTTGTACCCAAGTAAGTTTTGTCTGCTATTTTATTTTTTAAAACACCATTTGCTCTCTCTACTTTCCCAGATGATTGTGGGTGGTAAGGAGTATGGAGATGCTGGTTAATCTGCAACCCTTTCATAATTTCTGCACACACTTTCCCAGTTAAATGAATCCCTCGATCAGATTCTACTGTTTCAGGTAGACCATATCTGCACACAATTTCAGTTATCAGTTTTTTGGCTGTTACACCTGTAGTTGCCTTGGCAACCCGGCCAGGCCTCCATCCAAGAGGAAAACATGTCTACACACAGCAAACAACAGACAAAAGAAAATACTGCACTCTCTGTGAGTGGTTGTAATGATTCGTCTGATAATAGTAGAATCAAAGGAACATGACAATGATTGAACACACTAAATAGTGTGAAAATAAATATAAATATACTAAGAACAAGTTGTAGACATCTAAAGAGAAGTATCTATATATATATAACTAAACAAGATATATACATCAGTATAGTTACTAAAAAGTCCATTATACGGATAACTGAGCAGGGTGTTTTGATGTTAGAATCCCAGTCACAATACCGTGCCTGGTAGCGATAATCAAAATTCACCCACTGGTGTAATACTTAAGTGATTCTCAGAAGTGTCCCGGATCAGGGGAGAGTGGTGTCCTCAGAGTATAGTAGATCTCTTTAGGATGATCCCATGGTGGGGGAAAGGTAGAATCCAAAAGGGATTGGTGGCTTTCATGCCGTGCCTGGAATAGGTATAAGAAACCTGGGTGCTGCTGTAGAATAAAGGAAACTTCCATTCACAGGATCCTTAAATGAAGAGAGCTGCAGAAACAAAAAACACAGCATATCCCATCTAAGAGTAAAAGTATTTAATACACGCACATCTTGTGCTAATTAAAAATGCACACTTAAAAGAGATCAATAAAAACAAGCAATATGTACTCGCTCTACTTGTATGAGCGTCCACGCTCTGAATGAATGAGCATCCTAGAGGTGCCAGGAGATGATGGTAGAGTTAAACCAAGCCTCGTCCGAGATATGGGCTGTATCCGTGGGCTGGTAGGAGGGACCTGGATCATCGAAGGACATCAGTGATGTCAGAGCGTTGTGTTACCTCAACGCGTTTCGTCCAGTAAAAGTCCGGACTTTGTCAAGAGGGCTGTATGGATTGGTGAAAATCCTGGTGGCTGATAAATCTAAAAGGAGGTTGTAACATATACCAATAAGACAAGCCTGATTGTGGTTACTAAGTCTCTGTCGGAGCTCGCATTTATGAATATAATAGACTTACAGGGATAAGAGCAATGGCAGCAATATAAATACAGTTGCAAAAAAATATAAAAACATGTATAATTGGTGTGCTAAACAAAATTAAACATCTGTAATAAGACTGAAATTCAGATATAAAAGCCTATGGCAGAAGACGCCTGATAAGTAGTGTATCATGAAGAGCATAAATGTCATGATCTTTTTCTTTATCTACTGCACAACAAATATATTTGAAAATAATGTATTTTAAAAATATATTGCATGTGATGGAATATGAATCAGTACTGCCTATAAAAAATAATAACTAAGGATTGTAAATTATATATGGCCATAATGATAAAGAAACAGAGAAGTGGACTTAAATATGAATCAATGTTAATGGTATTTGAGATAAAAATATTGAAAAGTGATCTACATTAAGACCTATAGAAACCGATCTGTAAACATATTACTCACATAAAGGCGTTTAAATCAAGATCTGGCATTTTTAATTAGCGCAAGATGTGCGTGCATTAAATACTTTTACTCTTAGATGGGATGTGCTGTGTTTTTGTTTCTGCTACACATAGCAAAACATACACAAAGACTATTTGCAGTCTTTGGAATGGGTAGTAAGGTTTTACAAGGTGTTTCATCTCCACCTTTGTCAATTTACCTGGATTGTATTTAGCACAGATCATAAATTTCTTGCACCATTCAGTTGCAAATCATGAGAAATCTGGTGCAAACAAAATGTATTAACACTTGCAATCATTCCCCCTTTGGAAACATTGGAAGGGAGATGAGATAGACTGGCAAAAACAGGATATAGCACTGGAGGTGCACACAATCTACCATCCCTATATTTCCAAACCTCATTCTCCAGTTTGCAACCAGCGCTTTTTCACTTGCTCTGAGTTAGGGAACCTGTTTGGTTTTGGAGGGTTTTTAAAACATCCATTGTCAAATTCTCCACAGTTTCAGAGGACTGTTGGGGAATCATGAGAGTTGCCTTCTTGGCTGCTTCATCTACCCTATTATTACCCATAGTGATAGGATCTATTGCTCGCTGATGTGCCTGGCATTTCATAACAGCTATGGCTCTGGGTAGCTTCACCTTTTGTAGAAAATCCTGTATGAGGTCTGCATGTTTTATCATTTTTCCACCAGAGGTCAGGAAACCTCTATGTGCCCACCGGAAGCCAAAATCATGGAGGACTCCATAAGCATAATGGGAGACTGTATATATGTTTACAGTCTTCCCTTCTGCCGATTCACATGCCTTGGTCAGGGCAAGCAACTCAGTGCTTTGTGCTGAATGAATGCCTGGATCAAGGGGCTCAGAGTACAGAATGGAGGTGTCATCCGCTATGGCAAACTCGGCGGCAAACCCTCCCCATGGTCTCTGCAGTTGAGACCCATCTTCATAGAGAGTCATTTCAGCATTTAGGATGGGGTCATCCAGGACAGGACTGGGAGGAACATAGTATATGTACCATGCAAGTTGTGTTCACCCTGCGCTGGGAAATTTACCAATAAGCCAGTGGGAAAATTGAGATTCCTCTTACTCCAAAGATAGACAAAAAACACACAATGGTACCTAAGATACTCAAAAAAAAACCCCGGCGCTGAAAATACAGCTTAAATTGGTCTAAAAATAAAAATATAAATGTATATATATATATATATATATATATATATGAAACCTCTATATTAAATGGCAGATGTCAGAGGCAGAAATAGCAATACATATAAATTAGCCCCAGAGAGAACGAAAGTCCAGTATTAATATATAGTAGTTTATTACATCAGTTCACACATACATCAGTTTACACATACATCAAAAACGATTACCCTAAAATACGCTGATCAGACATTTACAAGTGCAGTATCGTTAATCTAAAAACAGCAAGTCTACTTGTACAAACAATAAACAAATAAAAACAACAAGCAGAAATAAAAAGGATATATTTTAAGCGAAGATCCCATGCAAATCATGTGAATGTCCACATCAACTGGAAGTTTGTTTGTGACGTCAGGAGCTGCAACGAGATTGAGATCCAAATGAACAGACAGGAAGAGAGCCAAAATCTAAGGTGTTCACTCTTACTTACACCGTAATGGTTCTCTGATGTCCCGGCTTTTTCTCTCTACGGGTCGGAAGGTAACCGCAAGTGTCTCCTCTCTTTATCAGGGCTAGCAGCAGACAGACCAAACCGCTCTCAGAGTCCCGCACAGCACAGACACCAGAAATCAGTCCAGATCATCTGGACAATAGAAAGTGGGTGGAACAACGCGTTCTGGTCTTAATGTAGATCACTTTTCAATATTTTTATCTCGAATACCATTAACATTGATTCATATTTAAGTCCACTTCTCTGTTTCTTTATCATTATGGCCATATATAATTTACAATCCTTAGTTATTATTTTTATAGGCAGTACTGATTCATATTCCATCACATGCAATATATTTTTAAAATACATTATTTTCAAATATATTTGTTGTGCAGTAGATAAAGAAAAAGATCATGACATTTATGCTCTTCATGATACACTACTTATCAGGCCTCTTCTGCCATAGGTTTTTATATTTGAATTTCAGTCTTATTACAGATGTTTAATTTTGTTTAGCACACCCATTATACATGTTTTTATATTTTTTTGCAACTGTATTTATATTGCTGCCATTGCTCTTATCCCTGTAAGTCTATTATATTCATAAATGCGAGCTCCGATAGAGACTTAGTAACCACAATCAGGCTTGTCTTATTGGTATATGTTACAACCTTTTTTGACCTATCAGAGTCTCCTTTTAGATTTATCAGCCACCAGGATTTTCACCAATCCATACAGCCCTCTTGACAAAGTCCGGACTTTTACAGGACGAAACGCGTTGAGGTAACACAACGCTCTGACGTCACTGATGTCCTTCGATGATCCAGGTCCCTCCTACCAGCCCATGGATACAGCGCATATCTCGGACGAGGCTTGGTTTAACTCTACCATCATCTCCTGGCACCTGTAGGATGCTCATTCATTCATTCATTCAGAGTGTGGACGCTCATACACGTAGAGCGAGTACATATTGCTTGTTTTTATTGATCTCTTGTAAGTGTGCATTTTTAATTAGCACAAGATGTGCGTGTATTAAATACTTTTACTCTTAGATGGGATGTGCCCGTTCTGGGCTGAAACGCGTTGTTCCACCCACTTTCTATTGTCCAGGTGATCCTGACTGATTTCTGGATTTTGATACATAGACACAACTCTGTATAATCACTGCACATTTAACACTTAGGTTACTGTAGCAATCTGCGGTCAGATATACAACCTTCACTTGTAACAGATATATGATACATATATATATATATATTTCATTATCACCATTACTGATAATTTTTTACAGCCCAAAAAACCTAAATCCAATAAATAATTTGGTGAATAAAAAATGCAATAATTTTTAGGTACTATTGTGTGTTTTTTGAGGAACATAGTATAACTCTATTTCCTGCTCACAGTCCTGTCCTGAGTGCTGTTCCCAATTTTCATCATGAAGTGGCAAAAGGGTAGCTGGATTTTAAACATTGCACCTGAGAATGACAATGTTGGATGGTACCAGCAAGGAAATTTCATATTTAGTTAGTCTGGCTGCAGAGAGGTGTCTGGCTGTCAGGCTGTGGAGCACTGCTTGTACAGCATGAGGGACTATAAGAAACAACTGTTTTCCAAGGACAATGTCAGTTGATTTTTCAACCAACATTGCTGCTGCTGCAACTGATTTAACACATGCAGCTCCTGCTAGTATTACAGAATCCAGCTTGGCCCTAAATTACCCCACTGGTTTCTGTTTTCCTCCATACTTCTGGGTGAGCACTCCTGAAGCCTGTCCTTCCTGTTCATGGCAGAACAGGTAGAATGGCTTGTTATAGTTTGGGAGTGCCAGTGACGGGTGCAGGGTATAGCAGCCTTTAATTGGTCCACAGCCTGTGTTTCCTCCACAAAAAGCTCTACGTGTCCAGTCTGAGTGGTTAGAGCATATAGGGTAGCAGCAAGTTGAGACATATTAGGTATCCACTGTCTGCAGTACCAAACTAGTCCCAAAAAGGTTCTAATCTGTTTGGCATTCTGTGGGTATGGTGCCCTCTGTATCACAAAGACTCTATCTGCAGTGATGTGTTTAGAGTCCCGTGATATACAGTGCCCCAGAAAAATGACTTTTTCCTGGCAGAACTGTAATTTAATAAGGGATACCTTGTATCCCTCATTGTTCAAGTGAGAGAGCAGTGAAGCAGTCACACTGATGCACAGCTCTTTCGAGGAGGCTGCCAGCAGGATATCATCGACATACTGCACAATAGTCACCCCAACTAATGCCTGCCACTTATTTAGGACCTGTTTCATAACTTGACCAAATTCAGATGGCGAAGAGACTATCCCCTGTGGCAATCTCGACCAAGCATACTGTTGTCCCTCAAAGGTGAAGACAAACAGGTGTTGGAGTCAGTATGTACAGGGACACAAAAGAAAGCGTCAACCAAATCTATCACACTGAACCAGGGGTCTGAAGGAATTTATCCTAGAATAGTGTGAGGATTTGGGACTAGTGGGGCATCTTCCTGAACAATTTTATTCACTGCCCATAAATCATGAACTAGGCGGAACTGACCTGGTTTCCCTGGCTTAGCCACATGAATACAGGGGTGTATTTACTGGTGATTTTGTGTAAATCAGGATCCCCTGATACACAAAGGTTTTAATTTGGTCTCTTATGCCATTTATTAGTTTCATACTGAGGGGATATTGAGGGATCCTGGGTAATTTAGCTCCATGTCTGAGCTTGATCACCACTGGGTCTGCTTGTTTTATCAGGCCCACTGGACCACCTTTAGTAGCCCAAACATCCAGGGGAACATCCCTCAGGTCAGGTGGAATATCCTGCTCTAGAGGGATGTATACCGCCATCAGGGGGACCAGACTCTCTAGAGTGTTGTGATCCTCAGATCCCACTCGAGTAGTCACTATTGATCCATCCTTTGTAAATTGGATGTTTGCTTTCAGCTTCATCAGTGCATCTCTTCCCAGCAGATTGCAGGTAACAGCATCACTGAGAACAAAGGAGAGGGTGGTGTTAACTTGACCTATAGTTACAGGGAATTCTACAGTTTCCCTTAGCATGATAGTTTTACCTGCTAGTCCTATGGCATTAATTTGTCCAGAAATTTTCAAATTATGGATTTCTGATCTTTTGAGAACACTGTGGGCTTCTCCAGTATCCACCAAACATTCCACAGAATGGTATGGCATGTCAGAGAGGGTCATGCGAACAAAGGGATCACCCCCTCTGCCCTCTGATATGATTTGTAGCACTGGAAGCCCAGCCCGTCAATTGTTCTCCTGTCTTCCCCATTTTGGAGCTGTGCAGTCTCTTGCAAAATTATCCATTTTATCACAGTTATAGAATTTGCTTTTCTGGGTTCCCCCTTATTTGTCCCTCTAAACTGTTTCCATTGGGGATTCCCAGGGGCACTCACTAGCATTACCCTTTGTGCTTTCTTTTCCTGTACTTACTCTATGTTCCTTTGTATTGAGCTCGCTAAGCTCATTAGTGCTGGGACTGATTTATCCCGCCCAAATCAGAATGGGCAGTAACCAATTTATCATGAATTTCTTTATTTAGTCCCAACACCAATGTGGCAGTGAGCATTTTTCACATACCTTGGTCTTCTAGGTTACCTCCTGCCTCCTCCACAGATTTCCTAAATCTCTCAAAGTAGTCTTCTACTGTTTCTTTAGCCTTTTGTTGGATAGTTGTCACCCAAACCCAAGACTTTGGAGGGAACACCTCAGTGATTTTATTCTTGAGCTGGTTGAAATATTCCAATGCCATCCATGGGGTATTCTCTACTTCTGATGGGTTAAGTGGCAGGATAAGTCTAGTACAAATGGCAGCAGTGTCTATTTGACTGGCCACTACCCTTATTATCTGCAACAGATCTCTCCATGTGGGATTGTAGCTGATGGTAATATTTTACAGCTCGTTTACAAACCCATATGGATTGCTCTGTGGCTTAGGGATGGACGAGAGAAATTCCTTCATTTCTCCAGGTGTCCATGGGACATGCTGGGTGACATAATGGTCTGCCTGATCATCTGTGCCTGGGATGAATTGTTCTCTGATGGGGTAAGCAGAGGCCCGAGGTGAAAAAAGTTCCTCAGTCATTCTGCTTACCTCCTCAGAGTCCACTTTGGGAGTAATTAGGGGTTCTCACTCGACCCCACAAAATACTTTTCCATCCCTTGGGGTATACAGATCTTGCCATAAGGTGGTATGGGGCACAAATGATGGGGCAGTGGCCTTAACTTGAGGTTCAACATATAAAGGGGGGGTATAAAGGAAGAGGAGATTGCAATTCTCCAGTGGGAGACATCGTGGTTAGGCTAGCAGGAGTCTTTGGTCTGGCCCCTAGGTCAATTAGGGCCTCTGCATTGTCCACAGTATGCTCCACTAGAGAGACTGCAAGCTGCTCTATCTGTTCTGCCTCTTCCCTATCTGATTCTGACTGACTTCCCCCTCCCAGATGGTCTGTTCTCCCTGTCTTGGTATCTATAGTAAAAAATACCTTGGGCCCTTTGCTGTCTCTGATAGGATTTTACAGTCCATCTACTCCAAGCTGCCTTCTCATTAGGCCCAATCAATTTTTTTTTTTAAATTATTGAGATTCTCCCAGTGGGATAATTCAAAGGCTCCCCCTTTGGGAATCCCAAAATCCATTCCCTTAGTCAGCTTGCACCATTTAGGCAGATGCCGGCTGACCCACATACCATATTTTTTATTCATAAACTCTTGGGGGGTAGAAGGATTCTTTGGACGCCCATTGCTTGAGGATGACACTGCATCACTGTTGTTAAGATTGTTTCCCATAGCCTAGCTATGATGTAGGGGACTTTTACCCTTTTCTCTCGACTCTTAGCAGTACTGTGTCTGTGGCTGTCAGGGAAGGTCCCACACTAAAAATCCCTGCTTGTGATCCCACCCAAATAATAAACAGTAGGGAGAGAAACCCCAAAAGTATCTGGCCTCTTATATCATTAAAGTCAAAGTCAAACATGCTAGGGGGCTTACATCAACAGTTTTATCTATCATGAGAGACAAGTCTGCTACAGCTTAGGGATGCACACTTCAGCATAGGAGAGTACAGGCTCAAACCAGAGTGACCAGGGTCATCCAGAAACAAAGCTGAGAGGGGATCAGAGATCAGGGTTTGCTCTCATTCTCTAGGAATTGCCCTGTAACCAAAAGCAGCACTGGACTGAAGTTGAACTTAATTAACGATGTACAAAGGCCAAGCACAGGGGGTACCCAGAGACTTTTTACTGACAGTCAAGGCAGACTAGTAAGAAACTCTGCACCAACCCATACTTAACCTTCCATTGTCCCTTTGCTGTATAGAAAATTGGCTAGATTACGAGTTGTGCGTTAGGGTAAAAAAGCAGCGTTAAGAGGTCCTAACGCTGCTTTTTTACACACGCTGGTATTACGAGTCTTGAAGGTTTAGGGTCACCACACACTTCTTTGGCCTTACCGCAAAACGACTTACGTAAACTTTGTGAAGTCTTCTTTCTATGGGACTTCCATAGCGCTGATATTACGAGTCTGTCCTGGGAGGCCAAAAAGTGAGCGGTACACCCTCTACCTCCAAGAGTCCTAACGCATTTAATAGGCAGTAGTTAAGAGTTTTATGGTACAACGCAGTAGCATAAAACTCATAACTAAAGTGCTAAAAAGTACACTAACACCCATAAACTACCTATTAACCCCTAAACCGAGGCCCTCCCGCATCGCAAACACTCTAATAAAAATGTTAACCCCTAATCTGCCGCTCCAGACACCGCCGCCACCTACATTATATTTATGAACCCCTAATCTGCTGCCCCCAACATCGCCGACACCTACATTATATTTATTAACCACTAATCTGCCGCCCCCAATGTTGCCGCAACCTACCTACACTTATTAACCCCTAATCTGCCGCCCCCAACGTCGCCAACACTATAATAAACATATTAACCCCTAAACCGCCGCACTCCCGCCTCGCAAACATTAGTTAAATATTATTAACCCCTAATCTGCCATTCCTAACATCGCCGCCACCTACCTAAATTTATTAACCCCTAATCTGCCACTCCCAATGTCGCCGCCACTATACTAAGTGTATTAACCCCTAAATCTAAGTCTAACCCTAACACCCCCTTAACACCCCCTAACTTAAATATAATTAAAATAAATCTAAATACAATTACTATAATTAAGTAAATTATTTCTATTTAAAACTAAATACTTACCTATAAAATAAACCCTAAGCTAGCTACAATATAACTAATAGTTACATTGTATCTAGCTTAGGGTTTATTTTTATTTTACAGGCAAGTTTGTATTAATTTTAACTAGGTAGAATAGTTATTAAATAGTTATTAACTATTTAATAACTACCTAGCTAAAATAAATACAAAAGTACCTGTAAAATAAAACCTAACCTAAATTACACTAACACCTAACACTACACTATAATTAAATAAATGAACTAAATTAAATACAATTAAATAAATTAAATTAGCTAAAGTGCAAAAAAACACACTAAATTACAGAAAATAATAAACAAATTACAGATATTTAAACTAATTACACCTAATCTAATAGCCCTATCAAAATAAAAAAGCCCCCCCAAAAACCCTAGCCTAAACTAAACTACCAATAGCCCTTAAAAGGGCCAATTGCGGGGCATTGCCCCAAAGTAATCAGCTCTTTTACCTGTAAAAAAAAATACAAACAACCCCCCCAACAGTAAAACCCACCACCCACACAACCAACCCCCAAAATAAAATACTATCTAAAAAACCTAAGCTCCCCATTGCCCTGAAAAGGGCATTTGGATGGGCATTGCCCTTAAAAGGGCAGTTAGCTCTTTTGCAGGCCCAAACCATAACCTAAAAATAAATCCCACCCAATACACCCTTAAAAAAACCTAACACTAACCCCCTGAAGATCGACTTACTGGGAGAAGTCTTCATCCAAGCCGGGCCGAAGTCCTCAACAAAGCCGGGAGAAGTCTTCATCCAAGCCGAGCAAAGTAGTAATTTTATTTAGATTTATTTAAATTATATTTATGTTAGGGGGTGTTAGGGTTAGACTTAGATTTAGGAGTTCATAACTTTAATATAGTGGCGGCGACATTGGGGGCGGCAAATTAGGGGTTAATAAGTATAATGCAGGTGTTGGCGATGTCGGGGGCGGCAGATTAAGGGTTAATAAGTATAATGCAGGTGTTAGCGATGTCAGGGGCGGCAGATTAGGGGTTAATACATATAATATAGGTGGCGGCGGTGTCCGGAGCGGCAGATTAGGGGTTAATAAGTATAATGCAGGTGTTGGCGATGTCGGGGGCGGCAGATTAGGGGTTAATAAGTGTAAGATTAGGGGTGTTTAGACTCGGGGTTCATGTTAGGGTGTTAGGTGTAGACATAACTTTTATTTCCCCATAGGAATCAATGGGGCTATATTAGTGAGTTTTACGCTGCTTTTTTGCAGGTGTTAGACTTTTTCTCAGCCGGCTCTCCCCGCTGATTCCTATGGGGAAATCGTGCACAAGCACGTACGACCAGCTCACCGCTGACTTAAGCAGCGCTGGTATTGGAGTGCGGTAGGGAGCAAAATTTTGCTCAACGCTCACTTCTTGTCTTTTAACAACGGATTTCTGAAAACTCGTAATACCAGCGCTGCATGTAAGTGAGCTGTGAGACAAAACTGTTCATTATACCGCATAGCCTCTAACGCAAAACTCGTAATCTAGGAAAATGTTAGTAACAGTTTACTTGACAAACTCAGAAAATAGAAAACGTTCGTGTCTGAGGACGATAGGGTCCTATTACTTAACATGTGCTGTGCTTTGAGCTAATCCAGAATCTTCGCATGTAGGCAACTCATGGTCTTCTTATCTCGTCCATACAGCACTTGAGTGGTTTACTTAACACTAGAAGTTTATATGTTTGCAAGCACAACAGAATAGCTGAACTGACAAGAAAGTGTATTGTTCTTAAAGCTATCATCCATTTAATATAAAGCACAGGGCAAAATGGCAGAGTTAAATATTTTTCTCTGACAGAAGTGTTTAAAAACAGTTACAGACTAAAACACAGAACAGATTTTCTTTACAGATTTGTGACATATAGAGCCAGATTACAAGTGGCGCACTATTTAGTGATTTTACTTGCGTAAACTTTTCTAGAAGTAATCTTTTTGCATGTGTCAGGGTGCACATGTATTACAAGTTGAAAGTAAAAAGCGAAACCAGGTGTGCTAACCAAAGAACTTTGAGATATTGCGGATGCATTAACATATTCCCCACATAGAAGTCAATGGAGGGTGCAGAAGAAAAAACCTAACACCTATCGCTCACGAGCTAACCCGACAGGGGTTATTCATATTTCACATTCCAATGTTCTTCACTTACAGAACAATTTTATATTTATTGTAAATATATATATATATATATATATGTGTTGCTGGTAAAGTCAGATATAGGTTAATTCTAGCATTACCCAGGTAATGCTAAGATTACCCAAGCGGCTGTGGGTAAAGTCCGATGTAAGATACTATATGATAATGCTAATGTAAAATATGAATCTATACCTATATATCTATGATATCTAACCCAACAAGAGTAAAATGTGATTGTGCTCTTGCTATCGCACTTACTTTCCACTTGTAATACATATGCTATTTCCAGCTGGGCAAAAAAATCAATATCACTTGCGTGCAACAGTTAGCACGCCACTTGTAATCTAGCCCATAGTCAGTTAGCGTCTAGCGGCTGACCAATTTAAAAAAAAACATACATTTGCATTTTTCTGTTTTTGTTTCATCCTGATTGTACATGGTTTGCATTTTTTCTTTTTATATTTGTATTCATTTTTGACTAGTGATCATTTTTGCTGACAGACTTACTACCTGATTTTCAGAATACCTTATTACCTTGTTATACTATATGGAGCATACTTTAATGCCATCTTTTATAGCAACTATATATGAGAGTATTGGACTCTATGGACATATTATGGAAAGCATCTGCATTACCTTTCAACCACTGAAGAAAAAGCTGATATGTGATTATAATTGTTATCATCTGTCATGTTACTGGATGATTTTGAAAATGTGAGCACTGCTGTTTACATATATATTATTTGTCTTAAAGGGACAGTAAACACAAAAATTGTTATTGTTTAAAAAGATAGATAATGCCTTTACTACCCACCAGCTTTGCACAACCAACATTGTTAGATTAATATACTTTATAACCTTTAAACCTCTAAATGTCTGTCTGTTTCCAAGTCAATAAAGACAGCCCCATGATCACATGCTTTTTTATTAGCTTTTCACAACAAGGGAGTGCTAGTTCATGTAGGCCATATAGATAACATTGTGCTCACGTCCGTGGGTTCTAACAACACAGCACTAATTGTCTTAAATGCAAGTCAATAATAAATAAAAAAAGTCACATGATCAAGGGGCTGTCAGAAGATGCTTAGATACAAGGTAATCACAGAGGTAAAAAAAGTGTATTAATATAACCATGTTTTCCGTACAAAACTGGAGAATAGGTGATAAAGACATTATCTATTTTTTTAAACAATACATAATTTTGAGTTGACTGTCCCTTTAAAACTTATGCAGTAGTCATTACTTATACAGATAGCCTGACTAATCAGTTTTTCAACTCTTTCTTTACTTCCTGATGGTTTAGTAGGTCTGATGAAAAACTCAATACAATCCAGCCAGTTAGTTTTTTTACTGACCATATACATATATAAAGTGGTGTGCATTGGGCAGTTTCATTAGCCGCCAAATGTAGAAGAGGGTGGCCACTCATGGCAAATCCATTTTGTTGCACTTTCACAAGAGGAAATCCGGCTTCAAAAAGAGCCAAATGCCGCACATAGCCACCTTCTTCCGTATTTGGCGGCTAAAAAAACTGCTGATGCACATATACTGTATACAGCTTGTGCCATCTTTAAAGGGCAATAATAGTCAAAAAATGGCGTTCTCTAAACTGTTTGAGCATGTAACTATGAAATATAAAGTTGTGGTTTCCCCTATACATTATGGATGTTTTACTTTTTAATTATTGTATGCCCATATTTTAATACACGTGGAAACCATTCTGGAGTGTGATGTACAGGAAATAGATGCTAATTTAAAAAAAAAATCTATGGGCACTTTCACCTCTCCTTGATAAAAGCTCAACATTTTTTTTCGATATTTTAAGGGTAATATTAATTTTACCAATGACTTAGTATTGAAATTGTGATAGAAACACAAAAAATCAAGCAAACAATAAAGGAGAATTGTTTTAAAACAGATAGTGTGGTCCTTATTTTCGGAGTAATTCTATGTTGCAAATTCACAGAGAGGTTGAATTGAGATTTGGACAAATCATAATCATTTTAGAATTAATTGTTCCTACTGTATTCTTAAAATCAATGTAGTGTCAACTGGAAGTAAATGGTTGATAAATGTAGTATTCATACTGATGGTTACTCCACTGTGGATAATTTACTTTATTAAATATGTAATTGAGATCAGACAGGAATAAGGTAAAAAAATATGCTTATCTACTAGAACTTAATATGAAATCTAACAGGGAAAAAAACTGGATGACAATTACTCAGGACACTGACACCTAAAGAAACAAAAATGAACATATAAAACCAAACACCACAATGACAAAGCATTATTATAAATAGATAGTGGGGAATTATATTTCAATTATTTTTTCTATCCAAATTTTATGTATTTTTTTACATTTCACAATTTTTTCCAACCTTCCAACTTTGGCTAAAAAGCCAAAAAGAAAATGGTATATCTTACCTAACACCATTTAACATGTCTGCATGGAAAAAACATATATACAGTATATATATATATATATATATATATATATATATATATATATATATATACACACACACACATTATACAGCATAAGTGAGTACACCCCAGTGCAATATCACTAAAATGTCAAATTATTAAAAATTGTATAACCTAACAGTAACTGCACTATGTCTAGGTTTTTACAGTAGGATATTTGCTCTTATGTAAAATTAAAAAATAGCAGTTTAGATTTACTATATTATAAATACCGGCCCCAAATTAGGAAATCAATGCAACAAAAGTCAGTGCACCTTTCATTATTGAGATTCAAATCTTTTATTTTTTTCAATACTTTGCATGTCCACCTTTATTTTTAATGACAGACTCAATCCTCCTTGGCATGGAAGAAACCAGTGTCATACAAATTTCTGGAGAGATGTTCTGCCTTTCTTCAGAGATAATTTTTTTTTTCAGCTGGAGGGGTTGTGTTGCTCTACCATTCTCTTTAAAATACCACAAAGATGTTCTACTGGATTCAAGTCAGGTGACATACTTGGCCAGGTCATAGTTTTCACTTGTTTCTCCTTTAGAAACTCCTTTGTAATTTTGGAAGTTTGCTTTGGATCCTTATCATGCTGAAATATTAGTCCTCTGCTAAACTTCTGGAGACTGGGAGTCATCTTGTCAGCCAGTATTTTGGTATATCCCAGGCATTCATGGTGCCATCTTGAAATGCCATCTCCCCAACACCTTTTGCCGCCATGCAGCCCCATATCATCACACTCCCACCTCCATGATTCACTGTTGGGACTATGCATTTACTGTAATAATCCTGACCAGGTTCACACTATACATGCTGCAACCCATCTGAGCTGAAAAATAGTATCTTGGTCTTGGCCATCTTACCAAATAATGTGCTCCCAGTATTCATCAGGCTTTTCATGTTGTTTAGCAAAGTTTAATCTTGCAGTTTTGTGCTGAAGAGCAAGCAAGGGTTTTTTCCTTGGATGCTGTCCATAGAAGTTGACATTATGCAATGTCCTTAGCAATGTCTGAGCTGTCAAGGAAACTCCAATTTCTATTGATAAACCCTGAGCCAAATCTGAAGCACTTGCCTGTTGCCTGTTTTTCAGAGCTAGATTGTGCAAGTAGCGCACTGTCCGTGGCGTCATTTTAGGAGGACAGCCACTGTGGCTCTGATTTTTGGCACTGTGTATCGATCTATACCTCCTGATTACTGCTGCAACTGAGTTTTGACTGATTTTTAGTTGGTCACCAATCTTCCTGTATCCTTTTCCATCTTTGTGAAGTTTTACAATCAGATTTTTCAATTCCTCTGGCACTCAATTTTGTTTCAGTGATATAACTTGTGTGTCAGTGACCACAGGTGTATTCACTTTTGTTGTATTAAGTTTCTACTTTGGGGCCTGTATTTTCAATATAATCTTTGTAAAGTATTTGTTTCCGATTGTTTATAATAGGAAATACTCTGCTTGTCAACTTAGAAATAAAACTTAGAAATGATACAATTTTGAATAATTTGATATTTAAGTGATATTGCCCAGTGATATATATCTAAAATAGTTCTGGAGTTTAGCACTCCAGAAGACCCATGTCCTGTTGCGGCGGTGCTACAAATGATAGTATCCACGATTCATGCAAAGAACGCTCACTGGACTTTGTCAAACAGTTTATCTTTTAAAAGTAATAGACTGAGCCTTTCTGGTTCTGTGATCATCATATCCCATGGGGTGCATAGGCTGACAACACCTCACAATGAGTTGAGAATTTCTGGGGGCTGTGATTGACGTGCTGGCCTTCTGTCACTGGCCTTGACTGAAGAGATGGCAGTGGAGTGAAGGTCCATAAAAGTCTTTACCAAAAATGACCCTTCACTTCCGCTGCCAACCTTACAAATCTCGGACCCTCAATTTCCTAAAACTAATCAGCAAGTGGGCTGCTCTTTTTCACATCAACAAACCTCCCCCCAGGCTCCTTTCAGGTAATGGGGGGGGGGGGGGGGTGATGGGTTCTCTCTCTTTAGCTGGGATTAAACCCATAATATAGAGACACTGCATTTGTAAGCTAGAATGTCCCTTTAATTGCCTGTTTGGTATAGAAATGTTAAAAAATATATAAAATATTATTACTTCATTTTAAAACAGGGCACTGACAAACGCTCAAATTAAACATAAATATTTTGGTGTGTACTAAAAAGAGCCTTCACATTTAATCTATTTTTTTTCATATACAACGCTATCAATTTATGAATTACTTTGAATTAATTATGCAATGTTGTTAACTGGATTTTCGTTTAGCCTCTAAGCTACAGTAATATCAATAAGCCATTGAGTACTGTGTTCTATATCTATATTTAGAATGTTGTTTTAAAATCAACAAAGTCCTTTCTGCTCCAGTTTTCTTTGCATGAGATTAGCACTGGAATTTTCTCAATACCAAAGCTCACCTGTATAAGACTAGTTTTATATATATATATATATATATATATATATATATATATATATATATATATATAAAACAGAAGATCCCCAAAAGAGGACAAATGGAGGCCGAAGCTTCATCCAAGGTCAGTTCAAAGCAAGTTTATTAGCACAGTGCTAGTACATAGGTGAAGCCAAGACATTAACCCCTGACGCGTTTCACGCATGCGCACATGCGCTTCATCAGAGGTGATATGTTTAAGGTGTGATACAGGTCCTTCCCTCCCTCTCTGTTCCTACTATTCTAGGTATGATCATAAAATGTTACCTCTGGCTCTCTCTCTCTCTCCCTCTCTCTCTCTCTCTCTATATATATATATAAATATATATATATATATATATATATATATATATTATTCTAAACCTATTATATTGCTCTTGTTTCTGGAAGAGGAAATATTTTAACAATGTCACATAGCACCCCAGATTTAATATATAATGCAGATTGATAATGTAACATTATAACAATGTTTCAGCCAGCACTGTGACATTTATTAACAGGACATGGAAGTTAAAAATAAACTTTAATGATTCAGTGTGTACAATTTAATAAAAAAAATTCTTCTGTTGTCAACTGTAGCGCTTTCACTTCTTATTCTTTGTTAAAACAGCTTGGTTCCATGAAAGAAAACTGAGGTAAGTTGAGGTGTGTGCACAGGGGTGGACTGAGACTAACCAAGGCCCCCAGACAAAAATAGGGTAGGAGCCCCACTACCTGCACCACCCAACAACCTATCCCTACCCACTGACTGTGTCCCTCCCTCATCATGCTGCCTCCCTGTCCTTGCCAGGGCCCCACCCTCCAAGGCCCCCACCCAGGCAACAGATCCACCATCCAGACACAGAGCCCCCACTCCACCTTTCTTTAACTGCTTAGTTACAAGCAGCTTCCAATAGGTTTGATGGTAAAGGGGAAGGGCTGTAGTATCTAACTCTGTGTGTGTAGTCCCATACTAAAATTTGCCTGCCTGCTGTTGCCTGTTCACTCACAGTCACAGCATCTATTTCTGCTGTTACTGCTGCACTAGCTTTTTTTTAACTGGCTGTGGTTGTGGCTGTGAGTGTAGGCAGCACACCAGGAGGCTTGGTGACACCACTTGCGGACCCCCCTACCTGCTGGTCCCTCGATCCAGGTCCTATTTGCCTGAATGCTCAGTCCAGCCCTGTGTGTGCACTTGTCTTGAGAACTACTGTGTATGTATAAGATTGCTACAAAAGTTGTTGCAAATACTGCTGCCAAAACACGTGCACACTCTGGTGCCTACCTCAGTATGCTTCAACCAAGGAGATCAAAAGAAAATTATATTTGATCATAGAAATGAACTGGAAGGGCAACCAGAGCCAATAAGGGGAGGAGCTGCAGTGCAAGGCATGGCACGTAGCAGCGTTGCTCGTGTAGGGAAGAGCAAGTGAAGCACCCCCAAGACGGTCGACAAGCTAACCATAGGCACGGGAGAGTAACATGCCCGGAAAGCCCTGCCGTATTGCGGGACGCTTGCCGATACCAACAGATCCGCCATGACTAGCGGAGTTACTGGCTCCCAAAGGTGACATCACTAGATCCTTAGTTCGGGTCGACTGCAGGAGCTGGGAGCCGTGACAAGCCATAAGAAGCAGCTGAGCAGCCAGGGACGTACGGCACACAGGCAGGGCCGTCTTTAACACAGGGAAAAAGGGCAGCTGCCCTGGGCCCAGTCTCTGTTGAGGGGCCCAAGAGTCCACATCAGCAGTCAACTAGACTGCTGATGTGACATGGGGAACACACACATTCAGTCCTAATATAAAAGTACTCTGATTATATTTTTTTTTAAAAACTGTGCCAGACAGTGCCGGTGTTATGTGACCTGCCAAGCTATTGCCATGTGCTGTGTTAGATGTGCAATGTCCAGCACTGAATGCAAAGCCCTAACTCTGCATCCAGCCATTCCCATTGCATCATAAAATGTCCTACTTTGGTTACCAATGTTACCAGGTAACTTCTCTGGTGGTGGGGATTGTTTCTGGGTAGGGCTGACTGTAGGCACATGCAGCAGAAAGCTGGAGCGGCAGGCATGTGAGGATTTGAGCATCTGTGCAGCTGCATACACTGCTCTCTTCAGTCTTGAGGCTGTGTGACTCATCTCAAACTGTATCTATTCAGCCTTGGGCAGACAGCATTCTGTCTGCTGGTCCCCTTAGCCCTGCTCTTTCTGCTGTGACCCTAAGATCAACTAACTGAAGTTTGTCAGGGGAACAGTGTTTTGTAGAAAGGTGTCAGTGGGAAGAATAAGTGAGTGCACACACATGCCCCTCCCCATGCAGCATTGTCTAGTGCAGGGTGAGAGGGAACTTGTTCCTAGCAAAGAAGTGACATGTGCTGCTGTGGCTGATGTATAGTGTCATGCTGATACTTCACACATTAATGTAAGGTTTATTGTTATAGTTTTTGTTTTCTCTGTGTCTCAGATTTTACAGCTTCCCATAGAAGTTCTGCTGTTCCAGTCAGTAAACTTATATTTGTCTGCACTTCCATGCTTCCTCCTCGGTCTTTACCTTGCGTTGCTCCTGTTGGCTGCCCTAAATCTCTTTAACCAGCTAACCTCACACCAGAATCACATTCAAAATAATATTAAATGAATCCACAGTGGAGGTATTTATATATTTATTTACTTATTAGTACTGCTTACGTCCAGTTTCACATATTGCATTTTATTTCATATTTTTTTAAATGATTAGCCCAGCAGTGGATGATCCACTGCTGGGCCAATAATTTAAAAAATATATAAAATAAATTAATTTAGTTGTTTTTTGGGATGTTGGGGTGGAGAGCGAAATTGCATGGGGTGGGCCCAAGAAAATTTTTGCCCAGGGTCCAGTCAATATTAAAGACGGCCCTGCACACAGGAGACATGCAAGCCACTCTACAGCAGGAGGCAGCTAGGTGAGCTGATTGCGGTGGGAGCAGCCTGGGTAACAAAGACGGCAGGCGGTGAGTGGGGATACAGGGAGAACATCAGCCCAGTAAAACTACCTTAAAGAGGGAGGTTTAAACCAGACCTTACAGACTGACCACAGGTTACAGTTTACCCGAAGGCTAGCTCCCCTGACTTACTAACGCCTGTTTTTGTTGGAACTAGCTGGTGGAGCGTTGCTAAATACAAACAGGTCTTGTACCATTAAAATATAAGTATGACTATACTCCTGAGAGTGGGTGTATAAGGACTGTCAAGATCCCATTACAGAACTGCTAAGCTGTGTGGAAAAAAACCCCAGAAGGAACAAAGAGAGAAAAAAAAACAAAAAAACAAGGATATATGTAGAACACAACCAGCAGTTTAAGTGCCCAGCTGGTATTAATAAGAGGCGCCAAACAAAAATATAAAAAGTGATCAGACTAAACTAAATAGAATAATAAATATAAAAATCAGTGTAAATCCAAATAAAATTGAAAATTGTAATAAAAAAGCAGAGATATATATATAATCTGCAAAAAATAATATCTCTTAAATATATAATCTAAATACCATAATATCTCTCAAATGTGATCAGATAAATATAACACATATGGAAGTGTGAGATAATAATGTCATAAGGTCTGATAAAAAGGTAGGTGATGATGAAAGTCCCAGTAATACACTTATACAAAATAGGACGTATCCAAATTAGGAAATGAGGGAAGATTCCAAAGATCCAGGCTGCTCCTCTGGTGTGTCACGTCATGACACTATCAAAGTAATTCTAGAAAACAAAACGTAGAGGGTGCCACATAGTGCAGGTCATGTGAGAAAGTTCAATATATAGATATAGCCAAATTGCTACTCAGGTGGTATAATGCACGTTCGTGCAATTTAAGCAGGCCGGAACCAAAAAGTCGTCTGGAAGACACTCAGGCAATACAGGATATCTTTATCCTGTATCAATACAGGCTACCGGATGTAAAAGTAAAGTTAACTTGTTTTAATAAATACTTTTTATTAGCTTTACCTGCTGCTACACTGTTTCATTCCTATTGGACTGCTCACTATTTTTCCATCACAGTGTATCTATCGTCTCCAAGATTGGCTACTTTTACATCCTGTAGCCTGGTATATCTATTGAGGTATACCTCCATAACCCCTGGATTCCCCCTGGTGGGATAAGGACAACCTGTTTTATCCAGAGTGATACACTCTTCAATTATCTGTACCTTTCGTGATAAAGATATCCTGTATTGCCTGAGTGTCTTCCGGACGACTTTTTGGTTCCGGCCTGCTTAAATTGCACGAATGTGCATTATACCACGTGAGTAGCAATTTGGCTATATCTATATATTGAACTTTTTCGCATGACCTGCACTATGTGGCGCCCTCTACGTTTTGTTTGCAAGGATATATGTGCAGACAAAGGGACTTTCTTGAATATGTATTGCTTGATGTTAAGTTTTGATGGATATGGGAAAATAACTAGCAGGTGGAAGCACGAAGCGACAATTGTTTAAAATACCTAAGAAGCAATCTTCCGGGCTGGAGTTGAGTACCGCTAGTGTGGGTTAAGTCTTAACTTCAGCAGATCAAGGTAGTGGATCACCTTGGAGGGTGAATAGTGCAAGGTGTCCCTCCCCTAAACAGGAAAGTAATATCTCTTTGACAGATCGCATTTTGCAAGTGCAAGACCTCTTATAAAGGGTCAAATTGAGAAGTCTGGGGCAAAAAAGACTGTGGTCCCTCTGTTAAGGAGAGCCGTAAGGAAAAGGGCAAATTTTGCACCAAGTGACTGTGTAGTGGATCACTTTGGAGGGTGAATAGTGCAAGGTGTCCCTCCCCTAAACAAGGAAGTAATATCTCTTTGACGGATCGCATTTACAGAGTGTAAGACCTTTTATAAAGGGTCAAAGTGAGAAGTCTGTGACAAATAAGACTGTGGTCCCTCTGTTAAGGAGAGGCGTAAGGAAAAGGGCAAATTTTGCACCAAGTGACTGTGTCTCCCCTTACATGAAGGGCCTAGTTAAGGGGCTATAGGCCTTTATTGATAGAGCCAGTAGGGGGCATTGGAAAAGGGACAGTTTTTTTCTGGTGTCATTTTGAGCTGCCCTCTAGAACTCACTAGTATAAAAAAAACAACCTTAAACAGAGTTAGCTGCTTAGATATTGAATCTGGCATGATAGGAGTGGCATAATTGATTATAGGAATTTTGTGAACAGAAGTTAGTCATTCTAGTCTGGACAAGTCAGGCAGGATATGGGCAGTGTCCACAGTTTAGTCCAAATTACAGGTCTAAGTAAAGCCTGGTTATAGAAGTGTCTGCATTAATAGCGAAAGGCAAGTTTAAGGAAGCCCACTTCAAAAAAAGAGAGACTAGAGAGAAAGGAGTAAACTGAATC
Source organism: Bombina bombina (assembly GCF_027579735.1). NCBI lineage: Eukaryota > Metazoa > Chordata > Amphibia > Anura > Bombinatoridae > Bombina > Bombina bombina. The sequence continues at coordinate 1,086,711,522 of NC_069499.1, read as the reverse complement.
AAGCAATTAAGAGCTTGCCAGGAAACAATAGAAAAAGGTAGCCGATTAAGTAATACGACTAAGTAGAGCAGAGGGTGGTGTGCAACCCAGTTAGTGCCCGGTCAAGGCATATTGGTGGATATTGTATTAATATCTTTACATATAATAATCAGACTACTTCCTGGTGAAGTGTCTGTATGAGCAGGAAAGAACCCAGTGGTTAAAGTGGTAACAAAATACGGGTATACATAAAGGTTTTAACTTTGGTTGGCAGGAGTGCATTTCTGTTCCCCCTGTTTTTTTTTTTTTTTTTTTTTTTTTTTTCACTTGATAGTTGTGGTATCAAGCACTAGAGGGCACTCTCCCTCACACACTGATACGGGTAAGATAAATTCAACCCCAAATATAGTTGGTCGACACAGAATTGTCATGCAACATAAGTTTACATGCTATAGATTCACAAGAGCTGGTCAAACACATTTCTGAACTATTGATACTAACAGTTTGAGCAGGTTAAACAAGAGATAGCTTTACTTTCACAGGAAGTCAAACAATTCTCAAATAGGCTAGTAGAAGCTGAAAATAGAATATCTGATTTAGAGCATGCAAATAGTAGACAAGATATAAAGATTAAGGAACAGGCCACACAAATAGCCAATATGCAAGATAAATTGGAAGAATTAGAAGATCGCTCTAGACGTAACAATATAAGAATTATAGGGTTACCTGAGTCAATGGAATTTCAAGATATGCATCACATCAGCTACCACAGATGTTAGGGCTACAAATACCACAACAGGGATTGCAAGTTGAGAGGGTCTATAGGATAGGAGGTACTAGGAACTATACAAATGGTAACCTAAGAAACAAACCAATGATCATCAAATATCTTAACTTTCAGGATAAGGTATACCTTCTGAGACAATACAAGCAAAAAATGCAGGTAGTAGTGGGAGAGAAAAATGTACTTGTGTTTCAAGATTTTTCAGTAGAGACGTCAAAGAAAAGAAAAGAAATGGTACCAATCTGTACTAGTTTAATTAATGTAGGACTCAAAGCTACAATGATTTATCCAGCTAAGATTAGGATATTTGATGATCAAGGGAATGTAACACTAAACAATATTGAAGAGGCCAAAATATACCTAAATAAAAGACAAGAGGGGGAGAAGGTTACCAGGTGAAGCACAATTTTAAGTAAGGTTAGAAGAGATGGTGACTAGATTGTATGCTCAATGTTATACTATATCTCTACATGTTATTCTCTAATATAAAAATTAGTAAGATGTATGTATGTATTACACTGTTTGCTCAGCTGTTCACCACTATGTTATATTTCTATATGTCATTTTTTACTATAAAGATGGAAAAATATGCTGCAGTAGATAAGGGTGGCCCCCATGTGGGGGAATATTTGGTGTTTTTATGTTTGTGTAATTTTAAATCCTTTTTTTTTATTTTTATTTTTTATTTTGCTACAACTCATTTCTTATTGATCAAATAGATTTTGGGAAAAGTACATTAGGGCAAAAAAAGAAAGAGAATTTTTTTTGACTCAAAAAATTAGACAGGAGGAAATAAGAACCAGGGCGTTTTATTATAGGCACAGTGATAAAGCTGGGAAATTTCTTGCCAACTTAGTCAAGCTTAAAAAGAAAAGACTATGGGGCCTATTTATCAAGCTGCGAAACCTATGGGAGCTTGATAGAAACCTATGGGGCCTATCTACCGCTGCTCCATAACCTGTCCGCCTGCTCTGAGCAGGCGGACAGACATCGCCGCAATTAAACCCGATCGAGTACAATCGCGTTGATTGACACCTCCCTGCTGGTGGCCGATTGGCCGCGAATCTGCAGGGGGCGGCATTGTGAGCTGCTGGTGCAATGCTGAATACGGAGAGCTTATTGCTCTCTGCATTCAGCGAGGTCTGTCGGACCTGATCCGCACTGTCGGATCAGGTCCGACAGACCTTTGTTAAATAGGGGCCAATGTATAGAAGCAATTAAAGTAGGGAATGAAAGGTATGTAAATAATAGGGAGATAAGTAAGCAAGTATTGAAATTGTATCAAAGAATATATACAGAAGGCACAATATGTCAGGAAACGAAAACACAATTTTGGAAGATTAGGTTACCTAAATTAGACAAGGATAAGCTTGAGGTACTAAATAGCCCTATAACTTTAGAAGAGATTAAAAAAGCAATTACGTTTACGTCAGAAAACAAAATGTCTGGCCTAGATCAGCTACCGATCAGTTATTTTATAAAATCCTAGGGGAAGAAATAAGTCCAATGTTGGGAGGTCTATTTAATGCAATTTATAAACAAGGTGAGCTACAATCTAAGTACTTTACGGCTTCAACCATTTCTTTAATTTTAAAAAAGGATAAGGACCCGGAAGATTTAAACGCGTAAGACCCATTTCATTATTAAATAATGATTATAAAATTTTAATGAGTATTATTGCACAAAGACTAAAAGCAATCTTGGCCCCACTGGTACATAAGGATCACATGGGCTTTATGCAGTGACGTGCAGTGATGTCAGAGGCTGGTGAGGCAGTGGCTAGGATATGCCTTCATTCTTTAGATATCCTTTGTTGAAGAAATAGCAATGCACATGGGTGAGCCAATCACGAGGTAGCTATGTGCAGCCACCAATCAGCAGCTACTGAGCATATTTAGATATGATTTTCAACAAAGGATATCAAAAGAATGAAGAAAATTAGATTAGATATTAGATGTAAATTGGTAAGTTATTTAAAATGCCCATTAAAATATGTTTAAAACATACTTTTTACTTTAATGCTGCAAATTATGCTTATAGATTCTTTCATTATTCAGTAAATATAAAAATGTCTTGATCCAGTGGCGGCTGGTGAAATTTAAAGATGGTGGGGCGCTTGACCCCACCCCTTTAAATAAAGCCACACCATCAGATGGCACTACCAATTAATTAATTAAATAAATTAAAGGTAGACAGAAACACAGAAAAGCACTCGGGGGGAGAGGGAGAGAGAGACGGGGGAGAGAGACACAGAGGGTTAGAGAGAAAGAGAGAGAGAGACACAATCACACACAGAGGGTTAGAGAGAGAGAAAGAGAGAGAGACACACAATCCCACACAGAGGGTTAGAGAGAGAAAGAGAGACACAATCACACACAGAGGGTTAGAGAGAGAGAGAGAGAGAGAGAGAGACACAATCACACACAGAGGGTTAGAGAGAGAGAAATACAGAGAGAGAGAGAGACACAATCACACACAGAGGGTTAGAGAGAGAAAAAGAGAGAGAGACAAAATCACATACAGAGGGTTAGAGAAAGAGAGACACAATCACACACAGAGGGTTAGAGAGAGAGAAAGAGAGACACAATCCCACACAGAGGGTTAGAGAGAGAGAGAGAGAAATAGAGAGAGACACAATCATACACAGAGGGTTAGAGAGAGGGAGAAAGAGAGAGAGACACAATCACACACAGAGGGTTAGAGAGAGAGAAAGAGCGAGAGACACAATCATACACAGAGGGTTAGAGAGAGAGCAACACAATCACACACAGAGGGTTAGAGAGAGAGAAAGAGACACAATCACACACAGAGGGTTAGAGAGAGAAAGAGAGAGACAAAATCACACACAGAGGGTTAGAGAGAGAGAGAAAGACAGAGAGACACAATCACACACAGAGGGTTAGAGAGAGAGAGAGAGAGAGACACAATCACACACAGAGGGTTAGAGAGAGAGAGAGACACAATCACACACAGAGGGTTAGAGAGAGAGAGAGAGAGACACAATCACACACAGAGGGTTAGAGAGAGAGAGAGAAAGAGAGAGAGACACACAATCCCACACAGAGGGTTAGAGAGAGAAAGAGAGACACAATCACACACAGAGGGTTAGAGAGAGAGAGAGAGAGAGACACAAACACACACAGAGGGTTAGAGAGAGAGAAATACAGAGAGAGAGAGAGAGAGACGCAATCACACACAGAGGGTTAGAGAGAGAAAAAGAGAGAGAGACACAATCACATACAGAGGGTTAGAGAAAGAGAGACACAATCACACACAGAGGGCTAGAGAGAGAGAGAGACACAATCCCACACAGAGGGTTAGAGAGAGAGAGAGAGAAATAGAGAGAGACACAATCATACACAGAGGGTTAGAGAGAGGGAGAAAGAGAGAGAGACACAATCACACACAGAGGGTTAGAGAGAGAGAAAGAGAGAGAGACACAATCACACACAGAGGGTTAGAGAGAGAGACACAATCCCACACAGAGGGTTAGAGAGAAAGAGAAATAGAGAGAGACACAATCATACACAGAGGGTTAGAGAGAGGGAGAAAGAAAGAGAGAGAGACACAATCACACACAGAGGGTTAAAGAGAGAGAAAGAGAGAGAGACACAATCATACACAGAGGGTTAGAGAGAGAGCAACACAATCACACACAGAGGGTTAGAGAGAGAGAAAGAGACACAATCACACACAGAGGGTTAGAGAGAGAAAGAGAGAGACACAATCACACACAGAGAGTTAGAGAGAGAGAGAGAGAAAGAGAGAGAGACACAATCAGACACAGAGGGTTAGAGAGAGAGAGACACACACAATCACACACA